>NW_028277035.1:39062500-39335000 GCF_059951505.1 Python bivittatus | reverse complement strand
TCTAAAAGCTTATGTCTTTTAATACAATTTAGAATTTAATACAATTTAATTAGAAAAGTTGCTACCAGACTCCGTCTGCTTTTCCATCCTTCCTTGTGGTTATTTTGAATACCTATGTATTTTTTAAACAGAATTTTATACTGCCACAATTGGATGATTCTTGATGGTATACACTAAAAAGGCCCATGGCAAGATACATGCAGTATAAGATTTGAAAAGAATTCAACTGAAAGTAAGTAGTTATCAGTAGGCTTCAAGGCCCAATTCAAAATGCTGGTTATTATCCCTAATGCCCTTCAAACACAGCCAGAATAGAATCTTCCCATCTAGTTAGAACATCTCAAGGAAGCTTGTTGAGGTTCAGCCACTCCCACAAGGTATGTGGCACATGGTCCAGGCAGTAGATCTCAGTGGTTCCTCCACCTTATGAAACATCATACCCCGACAGCAAGTTAAAGCAAGCTTTTGTGCAGCTTTGTTTGAGTGACTATCATAGTTGTGTGTTATTATTATTTTAATTGCTTTCTAAAAAGTTGTATTATATTTTGAACTATTGCTCCCTGCCCAGGGATTGTATGGATTGAGGTGGCCCATAGATAAAGTAGATAAATATTTATCCCACAACCCAAGGTCTTTCAAGAGCTACTACGCAAAATACTTTCTACAACTATTCCATCTTTTCCTTCTTAACTGATTATCTATGGAAAGTAAATGGCAGATAAGGGAGTAAAACACAGGAGGATAACAACTGGAAAACCCTAAAGCCTTATGAATTGCACAGAAAAGCCATACATGGAAACACCTTAACTTTCAAAGCAAACATACTGTAGATGAATCTTCTTTACATCCACCTTTTCAGCAACCTTGAATAGGTTCTTAAGATTACTTAATTCAAGTTAATTGGTAAAAGTTGGTCATAACCATCACTTTTTCTCTTTGATCCCTTTGATATTTTCTGTATTAAACATGTTTAAAAATTAGAAGAAGAGTAGTTCCAGTTTTGTCAGAATGATTATACTTTATAGTCATATATCTGCTTGATTTCGCCTGCTAGTCTCTTGTAATAACTACAGGATACAGCATGATGGAATAGGCTTCTGTCATGCGATGTTAATGGTAACTGGAAAATGGGATGTGAGCAAATGGACAAGTAAAGTGGTACAAATGGAGCATGAAGGATTGATGTTCAGTTAGTACAGAGTGATTTATTAAGCCAAGCTAATTGTTTGTGAGATGATGCTCAGATTATAGGAGCATAGACATGTGACAACTTAATGTACCCTTGAATTAAAACAATAGCTCACTCTAAAAAGTAGCTGATTTGACACAAAAAAATAACAATTCCATTATTTAGTAGAATAGATTTTAAAAATCCATGCAGATTCCTGTATCATGATTAAAATGAATGTTCAAGTTTAAATGTTCACAGAAGAGAAGTCTTCAGAAGAAGAAGAAAATCAGGGTCCAGAAATGAAGCTATCTTGGAAATCACCTAGATGTACTCTTGTTGTAAGAACAGGCTATAAATAAAGGGAATTTCATTTCCAGAGTATATGTACAAAGATGATTTCAGTCTCCCACCAAAATGGTTTCCCCTGCTGAGAACAGGAAGAAAAGCCCCTTTGAGGTTTTGTGGGAGAAGAGAACAAAGCAGGGCTTATTGATGAGAGCAAACTAGTGTTTACCTTCTTTTGTAGAAAGAGTGCTAGTTATGTGGCCTGCTTGCCTTGTCTCAGCACAACCCTAACTCATGCTGAGCTCTGCAGCTGCCCAGGAGCAGCAGGAGAGTGGAGAAGAATTCCAAATTAGCTGGCTCCCTTTAAAAGGCTAGAGGAGTGAGCAACAAGGAGCTATTCTTGAAGAATTGATGGGTTCAGGGACTAAAACATTACTGAGTAGTGACCAGCTGGCCTGCCTCTAATACCAATTGGTGGCCTTCAGCAGCTTTTACCAGCTAGGTACCCTCCATATGTGTTGGAACTACAGTTCCTAGAATCCAGCCAGCGCATGGGTAGAGAATTATGTATTCCCATCACAACCTTAAGATACCAGATTAAGGAAGACTTCCTCAGACAAGTCATGAATTTATCTTCCATCTACAGCATGACATATTAATCTCACTTCCAAACTAATTGCCAAAAGTATAATAACAATGTATGCGAAACCATTGGCTTGCTCAAAATGTCTTGCATGAATATTAAGTATTAGCATTCCTCTAATACTGTGGTGCCACTGACATCCTTCAGATGAATCCACAGGAACAAACGGACTCCTCTATAACACTTTTCCGTAGCACTGAATAAATGAAACAACCATGGATCCAATAATGTTTTTTTTTTTTTACTTTGCCCTTAAACTGTACTTCACCTACAAGAAGCATTCAAGTGACCCACCTGTTAAGCTTTTTTTACTTGCACAAGCTACCCAGAGGCATGGGAGTGCATACTTGTGTAAAAAGAGCCAATGCCAAGAGGGTCAGGTCCAAATCTGAGTGGAACCCCAGCCAGATTTGGAGTGCTCAGACAGAAATCTGTCACCTATGCTAGAAAGCAATGGAATATAAAACTGGCCTTGAGGAAGGTATGAGTAGGGTTACCAGATATCTGGCAAAAGGAGGACATACTGTATCTTCCTTTTTGTCTTCATGTCCTCCGTCTGGCAGGCATAGCCTTAAAATCAAATATCGTCTGGTATTTTGAGTTTGTTTGTTTATACATCACATTTATATAGCTGCCCATCTCACACAAAGCAACTCTGGGCGGTGTGTAACAATTAAAATAAAATAACAAGTGAATAAAAACAAGCATTATAAAAAGATAAAAAGTTGTTATTAGAATAAAAACATTATCACACATTTTAAAAAATAGATTTTAAAATATACAAACCCCATGGAGACAGCAGAATATCAATTACAGTGGAACCACCTAGGAATGTCTCCGGTTCCCAAAGACCCCCCACCCCTGATGATACAACCAGGTCTTGAGGGACTTCCTAAATGACAGCAGGGAAGGGGCGAGCCTCACTTCAGGGGGGAAAATGTTCCACAAGGAGGGAGCTACGGCAGAAAAGGCCCACCTCATGGGATCCACCAAATGCCAGTCCCTGGCCGATGGAATGCATATCATACCTTCCCTGCCGGATCTAGTGAGATGGGCTGATGTGAACAGGGAGAGGCAGTCCCTCAGATAACCTGGCCCCATGCCATGAAGGGCTTTAAAGGTCAAAACCAGCACCTTGAATTGGACCCGGAAGCAAACCGGCAGCCAGTGCAACTCGTAAAGCAGAGGTGAAACATATGCTCTTTTGGGAGCACGCATAACTGCCCACGCTGCCACAGTCTGCACCAGCTGAAGCTTCTGGACATTCTTCAAGGGCAGCCTCATGTAGAGTGGATTACAGTAGTCTAATCTGGAGGTGACAGGGCATGAGTGACTATGAGCAGAGCCTCCTGACCCAGGAAAGGGTGCAACTGGTGCACAACAATAGAGTTGTGCAAAGGCCCTCCTAGTCACAACTGTCACCTGCTCTTCGAGCAGGAGTCGCAAGTCTAGGAGGACCCCCAAATTGTGCACTGGGTCTGTCTGGAGCAGCGCCACCCCATCCAGCACCAAAGATGGTATAGTCCCAGAACCAGCAGGGCCCCAAACCCAAAGCCACTTCGCCTTGCCAGGGTTCAGTTGAAGCCTGTCGTTCCCCATTCAGGCCTTCACAGTTTCCAGACACCGGGATAAGGCATCCACAGTATCACTTACTTTGCCAGGGGCAGAGATATATAAATGGGTATCATCAGCATACTAATGATACCTCACCCCCTGGCGACGGATAAGCTCACCCAGCGGCCTCATGTAGATATTAAATAGGAGGGGGGTGGGTACCAAACCCTGTAGCACCCCATATAACGGGGCTGAGGGCAGGATCGCCCCTCCCCAACCGCCACCGACTGGAATTGGCCTTGGAGGAAGGAGGTGAACCAGCACAGCACAGTGCCACCCACCCCCAATCCCTGGGGCCAATCCAGAAGGATACCATGGTCAATGGTATCGAAAGCCGCCTAGTATCTCTTTCTGAGCAGCTTTTCTCCACTGCGCAGGGCTTCCCTAATAAGTGCTAAGGGCAAGTTAACAAGCTCAGCTCTGTGACCTTAATTAGTTGATTAGTACCCTCTGCCTGCTTGTGTTGCTGCCTGAAATTGACAAGAGCTTCATCAGTTGAACGTTGAAGGCTTTTGCTCCTAATCCATTCTAGCACATCCCTGTGACTGAAAACCAGTCTTTCTGATGCTGGAAAAAGTAATTTCATATACATATAGGCCTAACTACATTCTTTTTTTTTTTTTGCAGTTTTTCACTGTACTTTTTGTCACGGATGTCAAGAAAGTTAAACAGTGTGTCTTCCTCCCTACCTCCCCCCCCCCCCCCATTTGTCCTTCTTTCCAATTCTCTGTGTCCTCCTTTGCCTGTACAGATATTTGGTAACCCTAGGTATGAGAGAGCTATTAAGAGGGGAAGAAAAGAGCGAATCATTTGGGGGGGCTTGGAGAAAATATTACACATATATTCCCTCTGAGATAGAGGGAAGTGTGAGAAAGAAACTCAAAATGGCCTGGCCTTGATTTTGTTTAGCATAAGACAGGCCATAGAGAAATTTGGGCAGGTTTTCAAGATTCTGTTATTCCACCGTACAACAATAAAATAGGATTCCTGGAATCTCTGCAGTGTCTGTTTCTTGACCTAGCCTACCTTGAAGGGCTGACAAACAGCCTTCTCATCAATGGCAGGCATAGAAGCAGCAACATTATTTCAGCAAGACATGTGCCATTATCAAGATATATTAACCAAGCCTCACATGATAATGTAGAAAATATGTAACAGTTACTTGCCAGGAACTTGGGAAGCAATTCCTAGAATATCAGTGGAGGAAAACAAGGAGTGAGGCATATGACTGAACATGGTACGACACAGTTATAGGAGATGAGGATGATGAAGCATCAGTCTTTATTTGCCTTTTTTATGTTGGCAGAGAGTCATCTGGCAGCACTATTTAAGGCAACCCACCTCCCATTGAGGAAAGATGACTCAAACAATCCTCCTTCAGGCCCCGTGATAGGCTTGAAATATATGTTCCTGATAAAATCACTTGTATTTTCTCAGATCTACAGGTAATCCTTGAGTTATGTTCATTTGTTCAGTGACCGTTCAAAGTTACAATGTCACTGAACGATTGGTAGTTACAACCAGTTCTCAGAGTTCCAGCCATTGCAGCTCCCCCATGGTCACATGATCAAAATTTGGGCACTTGGTGACTGGCCCATATTTATGACTGGTCGCAGAGTCCCACGGTCACATTCTCCTGCCCTGTGTGAGCTGCCTCTGCTTCAACTCCCTCCACCTGCCTACCTCCCCCCCATTTCTGCCCTTTTGGCTGCCCTGCATTCTGCCACCTACCCATGTCACACACACCCAGCACCCCCAGCTGACCTTCACTGTCTTCTTCTTCCCACTGCTGGCTCAGGATCCAGATGCTAGGTGAGGGTGCAGCCCCAGGACTTGTGTGGCGAGCACAGCAGGATGGCAGAGCCTCTTCTGCCAAAGAGAGCTCGCCAGGCCCAGCCAGGGAGGAGGCAGTGGGACAGAGCTGGCAAAGGAGGCAGGGCAGCAGTGTGGGCAGAGAAGCCCCATCTTCTGTAACTGGCATGAGGACCAATAGCCTGCAGACCATGGAGAGTGCAGTGGGATAGGCCGGTTAGGTGCAGTGTGCTTTTAGATGTTTCAAAGGCATTTGATACCATCGACCATGGTATCCTCCTGGATCACCTGCAAGAGTTGGGAGTTGGGGGCACTGTTTTGTAATGCTTTCACTCTTTCCTGAGTGGGTGGTTCCAATCATTAATGATGAAGATTGTTCTCAACCCAACCAACACACTTCTAATATCACCATATGTCTTCCTTATACATTTATCCATTAATTCCTTAACCAACCCAACGAACATCACACATATTTACCTTATTTGAGCAGGGAACCATTTACTAAACATTCCATTCATTCTCACCCAAGTTTTACTAGCCTCACATACTGCATTTATTGCATTTCCCACTCCATATTTGCACAAAATTATTGAAGAACTGGTTTCCTCCCATCAGGATCTCAGTAGAAAACTTTTTTTCAACAGAAATATGCTTTCTAAGTGAAAGAGAAATGAACAGTAAAAAGAAAAGATGTTTATTATAATATAAAATAGTCAGTAGAATAACATTTGAGGCATGCTTGGATAGACCTTTGAAGAAAAAAGAAGTTGTTATATTTGGAACAGAAAACTGACTTGTATGCTTGTCTCTTCCACCCACTTACCTACTCCCACCCCTTCAACAAAAAGTACAGTGACATTTGGAAGAATACTTTTGCTATGTGCTGTTTTTCTGCTACAAGTATGGAGTATGTGCTGTCACTCTGGATTAACATGGAATTGTAAAGAAGATGAAAAATACATTATACGTAGAAGACACCCCAACACTTTGTTGTCTTATTGCAATATTTAATATACAATATTTCTATATTTCAAATACAGTGCATTTTAATTATTTAAATAGTCTACCAAATCTACAATGTGTTTGTGCTTATTTAGGTTTATATCTAATGGTGTCACTCCTGGCAGGAGCTGTCCTGCCAGTGGTACAGATACTTAATTCCCATCCCTGGACCACTCTGAATTTGCTGTAGAGAACTGGAAAACCCAGAACAGATTTGTGTGTGTGATTTATATAACACTATCTGTTTGCCTGTCTATCATCCACCCACCCACCCACCCACTTTCTAACAGTAGGACAGAAACTTCTCAAGCTGTGAGATAGTTATGGCTGAAGGCTCAGTCTGACCACTATTAATCTATCATTGTCCCTCTTTGGGAGAATCATTATATAAAAAGGGGATATAGCAATAAGTGAACTCTCCTTCACTTTACAGATTCATTATAGCTTCTTAAAAATAGTGAACTTTTTACTTTATGGCAAATATTTAGTCTTTGTATTTCTGAATTCAGTTTCTCTTTGTTCATATGCTCTTTCACAACCACTGCATCTGTGTTTGGTTTAATACGGAAAATGTTGGATTGAGCCCAGGAATACCTAACCTCAAAGTCCACCTTGTCCATGGAGCTCAGTGGGTGATGCTGGGACAATCATTCCCACATCCATAATTCTGTGTTTGAAGTAGAAAGGCAGAATATAAATGTAATAATAAATATATTAACCAAAAAATAACCACTTTCCCCTGCAAGACTATCTGATTTCTTTGTTATGATGTCTGTAAGGAAAAAGAAAAGAAAAACATATCCGGATATGAGGAAATCCTGGAAAACAGCTCATCATTTCATAGATCTCCTCAGTAAAAAGCAATTAATGTAAATCTTATTTTCTGAGACTGGCTGAAAGAGGGTTTCAAAAGACACTCTAGAACTCCTCAGGAAAAAAAAAACAGGACATGAATGGGATGGGATTTTAATGAGGAGGATTAATTAGCTTAGTATTGATGGAACATGGAGTAATCCAGTTTCATGGTTCTCCTGGTCAAATGAGAGAGAAGAGTCACACCAATCCCAGAGCCATCAAACTTGGAAAAAAGAAGGGAGGGTCTTTGGACAGGGTTTTGTTCTGACATTTTTGGCAATTTGTCAGGTTTGAAGTTTTCAAAAATCAAATTAAAGAGAAGGACCATCAGATCATCTAAGTCCTATGATATCTGAGCAGAGAAGACATCATTATTTAAAAAAAAAACATGAGGGTAATACTGATTTAATAATTAAAGTACAGAGTAGTTACCTACCTGTATATATTGGGGAGCAAGCCCCTTTAATTTAGTCAGAAGCACTTCTGACTGTGAATAGGAATAGAATTGCATGGTAATATCTCTTTTATGCAACAGTGCAAAGTCAGGGAAACATTTGGTTATGATTTTACCATGCATATAATTTTGCTATGCTAGATATTTCCAGTATTGTTTCCTAGCTGAAAAGCCAAACCTCAGCATTTCTGTGGAAGTAAAAATATCTGAATTGCTCAAACAGAGAAGTTGAAATATTCCTTTGCATCATTATTGAATAAAATAATTTTCTTTCTCTTTAAAATTGGTTTATTACTATGCACAGAAAAATCAGTCACGAACGTTTGCAACAAGACAACATCAGAAACAAAAATCCATATATTACTGCAGTGAAAACTACACACATTAACAGCAATAAAGCATAAAGCACATTAGCTTACTAGGCCAAAAATGTCTTGTGCAGGAACTTTTAACATGTTGGTGACCAAAGGCACATCCAGACAGCTTGTTTAGCATGCTGTCTTCCACCTGTGAGATGGCACAAAATATATAAATTTGCTCTGTCTGCATAGACGGTCTCTAATCTGTCTCCTTATTGAACAGGATCAATGCTACCATCCTAGCAGGTTTTACAACCTATGGAAGTGTGGTTAATGGATTTCCCTGCTAGCAAAAATACATCCACCAAACTCCCTATTTGGTGGAGAAGGGCTGGGCTCAGAGTATAGGCAAGTTTTGACAGGTGGCTAGAGGATTGTCAGAATTTGTCAGAATCTGATATGTGGGGAGTGGGGGGCTGGGGGTGGGGGTGTCTATGGGGACTGATGGTACCAGGTTTTTGTTTTATGATGTTATGGTTTATGGTGTTATAGTTACTGGGTTTTATTGTTGTTGTGAGCCACCCAGAGTTGTATTTAAGACGAGAGGCCATACAAATCTTTTAAATAAATAAATAAAAATAAATAACCCCTATCCTAATATGTAATGGTATGTGAGAATGGCCTTGGGAGACAGGAGGAAAAGTGCAGCTTAGACAGTGGTCTGATAAACAAAATCTAAGTCTGAAGGAGGGGTGGTGGTAGAATAAGCATCTCAGAAGGGACCCTCCTAGTTTTCAGGAGAGGAAAAGTAAGAGAGGGGAGAGATGCTTTCAGATTCACAAGATTCTGTTACTGAAACCTTACAATAAAGATAGTGTTAGTACTCATGGTTGGTGCCTCTTGTCTGGACTACCCTGAAGGGCTGACACACATGATCTGCCTACATGTCTGCTAACATGCTCTGCAGAGGATCTGGGAGGAGAGTTTGAAGTAATTTCTCCTCCCAGATCCCCACATGTCATGTCCTACCTTGCCCCAGCATGTAGCTTGTTTGTGATCCACTATCTACTGTAGGTGACTGGAGGAAGGCATGCCTGCACCACCCAAAAAACTTCGCTGGTTAGCTACCTATAATTGGAGCCATTCCAGCCTCCCCAAAAGTCAAACCTGGAAATGTGTCATCAGCTCTTTTCTTACAAAAAATCTATTAAATCTATTATTATTATCTCTCTTTTCCTAGAGTAGGATTCTTGTTCACAGATGGTGGCCTTGAACCTCAGAGAATTGGGCTGTAACAGATTCTGAGTTATTGTTAATGTGTGTGAGTCAGAATGCCACCTAGATGCTTTCAGTGATGAAATTGGCCACTAAAAGGAGCACCCACCCCAATCCCTAAGATTTCTGTGCCTTGAATTTTTCTACTCAGAGTATGATTTTAGTTCTGGTTTTCACTCCATGGCTCTGAAGCACTGTTGTTGTGCAGCTCACAACTTGTTCTCTGGCAGCCTTGCCTATAAATCAAGTATGCTTTCACCACTGTTAAGACCATTAATTTTAATTTCTCCCTTATGCCTTTATAACTACCATTAACAGGTTGTGAATTAGGTGCTTGCAGGTTTTTCTACTGCCTGCATTGTTGGGGGGGGGGGAATAAACACTGAACTAAGGGGTGTTCTGTAGGGACTATAGTGTTTACGGTCCTTTTATGTCGCCTGATTTTTGTCATCCCAAAAGCTATCAACTGGGGAAAAAAAAAAAGTCAAATTAGTATAGTCAGTCCACTGTGCAGCCCTTATCTTAGTCTTTCAGAATAGGAGCGACTTCGGGATGATTATCGTCCCCCACTGCTCCTGGAATGAAATTGGCCCTCCTGGAGCTCTCTAAGAGAATGGGGAAATTGTTTTCTTGAATTTGCATGAAAAGTTCCTCAGATGCAATGAAAAGAAGTGACAATCTACGTGTCACCTTTTTGCCAGCTAAATTAGGTAAGGGATTCTCCCCCACCTCTTAACTGAATACTATAATTAGACTTTGCTTCTTTCCTGTGCATGCCTTTTCCCTTCCTTTCTTTACCTGTCTTCCTATTTTAACTTTCATTACCTTCAGCCCATATTAAGTTATGGCCACGTTGCTTTGGAGATGATGCCGTTTATTTCACGTTAATTGCAGCCATGCCATTACATCAACTTCTCACTTAAAATACAAGGGCTGAGATTTGAGGAACCCAACCTGCCTTTTTTATTTTCCAAAATGTATCTACTTTAAATTGCCTTCCTTCTTTTTTTTTAAAATACATAATGAACAAAATGATGAGTATATTCATTTGTGAATAGTGTTAGTACTAGAGAATTGAATGGGACAAGGATGCTGCTGTGAGCTTCATAACTGCCAGGTTTGGTCAATTCCAGCTGGGTGCTATCTGATGGCGAGCTGGAGAAACTCATCTCTTCCAAAATTCTCAGCTGAGGGATTTCATGCATAGTCTGGATCTATCAAACATTCTGGCACCAATAATTTACCCTTCCTGATCCCCAAAATAAATTTGTGGGGGTTTATACAGCCTTGCCAAAGCTCTGGAGGCTTTGGGCACATCTACACCTGCCCCTAACTGCAGCTCAAGAGTGCCTGGCCAACAGTTTTTGAAGGAAACTTCCACATGACACAAACTTCCTCTCACCCTCAGCCTGTAGCCAAGGCCAACTAACATCATGTTTTTCTGAACTGGAGCTGAAGTGACGTTTTCCCTCTCCTGACACAAACCTGGCTATTTGGATCATGCATGGCACTTTGATGGAGACTAAGCTGATGATGTAACAGGCAGGTGGATCTGCCTGTTACATCATCAGCTTAGCCATTTTTGGGTGATGCAGGCATGCCTTCCTCCAGTCACCTACAGTAGATAGTGGATCACAAACAAGCTACATGCTGGGGCAAGGTAGGACATGACATGTGGGGATCTGGGAGGAGAAATTACTTCAAACTCTCCTCCCAGATCCTCTGCAGAGCATGTTAGCAGACATGTAGGCAGATCATGTGTGTCAGCCCTTCAGGGTAGTCCAGACAAGAGGCACCAACCATGAGTACTAACACTATCTTTATTGTAAGGTTTCAGTAACAGAATCTTGTGAATCTGAAAGCATCTCTCCCCTCTCTTACTTTTCCTCTCCTGAAAACTAGGGAGGGTCAGTGTGATTTTCTTGGGAAAACTACCTCTACTGAATGTATTCATTCTTCAGGCTTTGCTGAAGAAAATCTTGCCTGTAAAAGCAGTGCTGGTGGCGGATGACGGGCATTTGCCTCCCCTTCTAAAACACAATGCTGCTGATCAACTCTGATAGCCCTATTGCTGGGCCTGAGGGAAGCAGCTGCCCCAGCTGGCAGTCCCTGAGGGATGGCAGCAAGGGGTGCAAGTGTGCACTACACACTGTTCAGTCATTTTGCCTAACCTGTGCTCTCCAAAGTGGCCTGTTGCCTTTTGATGTGGCAGTGCCAAGAAGAGTTAGGCTTTACACATGGCAAGGGCGCAGCAAAATGTCTTGGGCCAGTCACGTTTGAAGCTCCAAGTCTAAGACTGGGACTGTGTTCCTCTTGAACTGTGTGGTGGGGAGCGGTAGAAATGGATCAACATACTAACTTTCATTCTGTGCTCTGCTGTGGTCTCTGCCACTAAGCCACAATATTACTTATTTGCTTTTGCCTTATCTTGAGGTGTGAATCCACTCTTTATGACCTAGTATTATCTGCAAATCACAACACTATAGTTTGATCAACAAGCCATGTTTAAACATCCACATTTAGCATAATGTGTGAATCCATCTAGCCCAGCACTCTGCTTCCAGGGACAGACTCCTACAGAGCTCCCAATCTAGGTCTAACCAAAACAGTGTTTGTCTTGAGTTTCTGCAAATCAGAAATTCACTATTCTGAAACATGTGGATTTACTAGCCTATCAGGTTATTTGAATTTTAGTTAAGAAATGAAAACAGTCAGTGTTGGGTTGAGAAAACATACTTTTACTCTACCAGTTTGGAGCAAACTTGTGTTCTTTTCTAAATTCCAGCCAGTAAAATATAAAAATAGCTTTTATAATTTTTATTGGGAGAAAAACTGCTTCATTTTAAGTGGACTGGAAGAACACCAGAAAGAATGGCTTTTTTACAGGATAGAAACTTGACAGATATGAATGGCAATATAATTTCCCCCTGGGCCTTGAAAATTAAATGAAGCTCTTGAGAAGAAGAAATAACTTCCTTCCATTACAGCTTCCAAGAGGGGCAGTGGCAATTGTGAATTCCCTTTTCTAATAAATTCTCGGGGCCATGCTTTAATAAACATCACATGCCTGGAAGATTTGATTTCCTTAAGGATTTTTTTTCCTCCCTTCCCACTACCCCAGCTTTTCCTAAATGAAATAGCCAAGAGAAACTGGGTCAGGCATCTGCAGGTAATGATCCCCAAAGCTGGGTTCCTATCATGTTTGAGACCTGGATATAAAGGGGCTGATTTTGTTCTTTTAAAAGCCTCCTGTCACTGATCTTTAATTTTTCAAGAGAGGCTCTGAAGCAACACTGGTACTTTCTTAGTGAAGAAAATGGACAATTCAAGAGGTCACCACTTAGCTGTGGCCATGTGGCTATAATATGGTATATGTGCTATCCTTCTGGACTGGCTGCGGGGGTTGGGAGTGGGTGGCACTGTATTGAGCTGGTTCTCTTCCTTCCTCAGTGGCCATTTCAATTGGTGTTGATCAGAGGTGAGAGGCTCTGCCCTCAGCCCCTAAATTGTGGGGTGCCACAGGGTTCGGTACTCTCTCCACTCCTATTTAACATCTACATGAAGCTGCCAGGTGAGGTCATCCGTAACTATGAGGTGAGGTATCATCAGTTTGCTGATTATATCCAGCTATATATATCTACCCCTGGTGAAATAAGCGATGCTGCCAATGTCCTGTCTTGGTACCTGAAGGCTGTAGGGGTTTGCATGGGGAAAAACAGGCTTTGGCTCAACCCTGGCAAAACTGAGTGGCTTTGGGTTTTGGGGCCACCTGGATCTAGGAATTTACCATCTTTGGTTCTGGGTGGGGTTGCACTTGTTCAGACAGACCTGGTGAGCAATCTGGGGGTTCTTCTGGACTCATGATTCCTGCTCAAAGAGCAGGTGGCAGTCATGGCTAGGAGGACCTTTGCACAGCTTCATGTTGGGTGCCAGTTGCACCCATTCCTGGATCAGGAGACTCTACTCTCAGTCACTCATGCCCTGGTCACCTCCCGTATGGATTACTGTAATGCGCTCTACATGGAGCTGCCCTTGAAGAGTATTTGGAAGCTTCAATTGGTGCAAAATGCAACAGCGCAGGCAGTTATGTCTGCATCTAGATCTATGCACATTACACCTCTGCTCTGTGAGCTGCATTGATTACCAATTTGCTTTTAGGTCCAATTCAAGGTGCTGGTGATAAAGCCCTACATGGCATGGGCTGGGTTATTTGAGGGACCGCCTCTCCTCAGCAACATCTACCTGTCCCATCAGATCCAGCAGAAGAGGCTTGTTGCAGGTTCTGTCCACTAGAGAATGTCATCTGGTGGGCCCCAGGAAGAGGACCTTTTCTGCTACAGCACCCACCCTCTGGAACATCATTCCCCCCACAGTCTGGCTGGCCCCGATCTTACTAGCCTTCTGGAAGGGCCTGAAGACCTGGCTTTGCCATCTGGCCTGGGGATCAGTGAGGGGTGTGGAGCCCATAAAATGGCTGTGTTGTTCTTGAATGGCTGAGCTCTCCTGGTGACTGTATTGTACGGCTTTTAATTGTTTAATTGTTTTTGAAGTTTGTATTGTTTGTATGGCTGTTTTATTTTTTTATTCTTTTGATACTGTTTATGTTTTAATTGTAAGCTACCCAGAATCACGAATGTGAGGTGGGCAGCTATATAAATTGAATAAATAAATAAGAGCTGCCAGCAAATTCAGTCTACTGGTAACTGTATTCTGTGCCAGACAATGTAAGCACAGAACTTTGCTGCCATCTTTTTCCTGATGCTTTCAGGGGTAGGGTTAATGTTAGAGTGTTTCAGAATGCCAGCCTTTATGTCATTGGCATTAATTGTATTTCATTTCTCCCAGTCTCCTGTCAGCAGAAGGTGAGTGAGAAAGTACACCTGCTTGTTTGTTTTTATATCTACCCTTTTATATACCAGAAAGGTATTATAGGTTGTGGAAGCCCCATCTGTCTCACAGACTGGGGTTAGGTGAAGGATGAGATATCACCTGGAAGAAAGATTATACCAGCAGTAACAACCAAGTTACTACACCGAGGCAGGAGGATGGTCTCAATGGTACTCTGGGAATGAGGTTGGAAATCCCCAGTCATTGATTCTATGGGCTCAGTCCTGCTGCTACACCTTCTGTAGGGCATTTGAAGACCAATGGCTACTGTCAGTGACTGGATTCTACAGAGTGTTGTATTGTAATACTGTTTTATTATTGATTTGATTTTGTTTTATTTATGAGTTGATCCTGATTCCTGCAGTCTATAAATACAACAAATAAATAAATAAATAAATAAACAAATAAATAAATACCCACCCTTCATGATCCATACAAACCTTTCCCAAATTAAGGATCATCAGATGGGCTTGGGATTGACTTTCTATTTTGTATTCGTTTGTGTTAGTTTTTATGTTCTCTTTAAAACTTTTAATAAAATTTATTTTTTTAAAAAAGATGAGCTTGGGATCGTAATGCCCAGGATTTCCTGCCAATCCCGACACTGGAGATTGATAGTAGAAGCCACAAAGATCAGCCACTAATATAAAGGGATGGAGCCATGTTCTGGGCATACCTGTAAAAACTCCAGGCAGCCATTAGATGGCAGCAAAGAGACACAGAAACCTCTGGGCATCCATTAAATGGCTGCAAAGAGATACAGAAAACTTTGCTGCCATTTAGTGCTCACCTGAATGTTTGCAGCCCAGATCTGTAAACAGTTAGGGGCTTTATTAAACAGATATGCAATTAGCTACAGGTAGTCCTTGACTTATGAGCACAATTGGGACCGGAACCTCTTTCGCTAAGTGATGCGGTCATTAAGTGAGTTGCACCCGATTTTATGACCTTTTGGCATGGTCATTAAGCGAATCACTGGTTGTTAAGCAAATCCAGCTTCCCCCATTGACTTTGCTTGTTGGAAGCCCCCTGGGAAAGTTGCAAATGGCGATCATGTGACCCTGGGACTCTGCAACCATCATAAATACATGCCAGTTGCCAAGCACCTGAATTTTGATCACATGACCATGGGACACTGCAACAGTTGAAGTGCAAGGACCTGTCGTAAGTCACTTTTTTCAGCACTGTCGTATCTTCGAATGGTTATTAAGCAAATGGTCATAAGTTGAAGACTACCTGTAATTGTAAACGAAGCTGCCCCTTTTCTGCAATTATACTTTGGACCTGCATGTTAAGACACATTTAATGTCATATAGGCACCATTACATTCAAAAGAATGCATGGATATGCTCTAGAAAACTACTGATCAAGAGAATGGGAATCTTCAATAAGAAGCAAAACTACATCTATTTATTTATCATTATTGTATACTGCTTCTTTTTGTTACCCTAGGCAACAATGTATGTAGCCCTATCTGCCAGTAGTATAACATTTAAGACACATGTAACAGGCTGGCAGTTAACATTGGGCAGTATCATTTCCAATATATGCTCAACATATGTTCTCAGTCATAAGTGCCCCAAATGAGAAAGATGAAAAAAATAGCACATTAGAGCAATACTTTTCAAGATATATTTTCACTGTGTGGCTTACAGGTAGGAGGTTGTTACACTGGGATAATAAAATGAGAGTAACCCCTTACGGTTGCAATCTTGTGCAATTAGAACTCAGTGGCTGAGTTTACACAACATGCCAAGCTAAAATGTGGTCGTCTAATTTGTAGCTCAGGGTATTGTGCAAGAGAGCTGGAATGCCTTTGCTTATTTATAGTTCAGCACGTTGTAATAACTCCAGGCAGCTTGATTAAGTCCATTCGCCATCAGTTAGGGATCTCAGTTTATTTTTCAAAAGGCAAAGCGATAATGTGCTCCCTATTCTGGTTGAGGCAAAGCATGGACAGCAGCAGGATTTATGCCTCAATGTATGCAAAACTGAGTTTAAAAAGTTGCTTTTTTAAAAAAAAGGGTCAAGATTCCTGAGCTGATTGGAGATGACATTTAGTAAGTCATTCTATCCACTCGCCTTATTTTCTTTGCAAATCTGTATCCAGCTTGTATCTAGCTATAGCTGTTTATCATTCTCTTGTATCCTCTGATGCTGGGGTGTCCACAGGGTATTGTCAAAAGGTCAAGATGGCAGTCATGATGACAAATATAAAAATGGGCGGAGATTCAATCACATTGTTGGGGCTGAAAAATTTTCATTTCGTTGACCATACCCTGAGGAGATCTCTGCTCTATTTCAGCCTGCACTCTGGATGACTTTTACTTGAACAACCTCAACCGGTATGAGAATTCTAATCTGAAATTTAGAGTATAGCAATGTCTGTATTTGAATCAACCAACATTTAGTTGATCTCTAAAGGAATTAAAGGAATTGCTCTGCTGTTTGACTGGGATTAGTTTTCCCCTATGAACCAGGACAGCAGTCTCTGATTCTAATAAATCACAGCCAGTAAAATAATATATGCATATATTTAGTGCTGGTATTGCTGGTACAAACAATGGCATTTCTCAGTGTGATCAGCAGATAATGAGCTGGACTTGAAACCCTGCTTAAGTAATTTGGCTTTGCATAGCATTTATCTACCCATTGTGGTATACAAATGATGCTGTACTACCCTGATATAGTTTTGAACTGGATGGACCCAGTCAATTGTGGTTTATTCAATCAATCATAGTTAAAATTTTAATGTGATCTATAGTTTAATATGATATGTGATCCCATTTATAACCTGAAGATTAATGTTCATGGTCAAACAATTTCATGACTCATTGCTCCCTTGAATAATTCCTTGGAGGTAATCTGCTGGTTAAAGGTCATAGACAAAGAACTTATCAAAACCTTTTTGACAGCAGAGTTGAAACTTCCTGCAACTTTTCTGACATTGTTCTTCCCTGGTGCTCACAATCTGCTTGTTTTGCTTTGTCATTTCACCCCTGGATTATGAACATGAACTGCAACATCAGGAAGAGTGTCATTTGTGTGTGTTTTTCTAGATTATTAAAAGCCATCTGAGCTACAAATTCTTTTAAAATTGTAATAAAGTACAATAATGGGAGATGGAGAGTAAGAATAATATTAATTGCAAAAGAACTGTCATTTTACTTTATGAAGAAGAGTTGGAAGAACTGCTTGATGAAAAAAATCAGTTGATTATATTCTACATAGATACATAACTTGTGGCCTCCCAAATCTTGGATGTCACCACCAAATTTTAATGTTTAATGCTATGGAAGGGGGAAAAGATTAATTATATGGAGAATAATTATATTAATTGCATTTAAGTAGTTTAATTTTAACTTAGGTTTCATTTAGTTAAGTTTCGCTTTTGACCTGACACAGCCCATTTTTTGAAGTATGATATTTGGTGGAATATGGAAAACAGTTTATTGGATTATGGAGTCCTTGGTGCTCTCTGAGCTTGGTTGTTTGCTTGCAGACGTTTCATTACTCAACTAGATAACACCATCAGTTTATTGGATCCCTTGTAAAATTCCATGAATGTGACATGGAGATCACAAGATAAAAGCCCTATCTGAAAATAACCCAAGTGTACCAGGACTGCCCTTGTAACTCCAGCAGAATCGAATTCAAAAGATAATTTCTAGAATGTCCCATTGCTGCTTTCCTGTTATTGCTCTCTTACCAGGAGGAGGAGTGGCCCTTGCTACTATTCCTTGTCCTACAAAGAGGTCCTGAATCCCAGAAGCAAAGAAAATCATATTTTGGCAGCTTTTATATATTGCTGTAAATCATGGTTTACAAACCACAATGTTTGGGTTCAAACAACACATTAAACCAGAACAAAACGAACTGCGTTATGGGTTAGGACAATGTGTGAACCCAGTGGTTGCATTCCCGTGACCCATGAAGTTATTGTAAAGACTAACATCACACACACAATGACTATTATTTCTCCCTGTATTGAGGTTCGTTTTAAACTAGGAATGGGAACTTATCTCATTTAAACCTGGAGTGACCACCATTTTCGGTTTCTAGGAACTGGAATTTGGAACAAGGCATTTGGAATTTGAAATCAAGATGTTCAGACTGTGTCCAATGTTCAAACTGGAATTTGAAATAAAAATTGCACAAGTAGGTAGAGAAAGGAGACAGGAGATAGGTATGTGTAATCATTAACCCTTTTGAGTGGTTTAGGATATCATGATCATACGATTCATAGGGCAAAAGGCAATACAAGGCAACCCACAAGTTAGTCCCATTTAGTTCAGTGGGGCCTACTGCTAAGCATTTAGCCAAGCATTGTAACTCAAAACTGCAATCTTTTAGAAACTTAATTAGGAAAGAAATTGAGACTTAGGTCTGAGTAAATATGCATCTAATTTCCTTGCAAATTACCAAAAAAAATAAAATAAAAAATGGTAGTAGTGAATGATGCATGAATGGGTGAAAACAGCTTCCATTCAGCGTGGCTTTTCCTTGCTATTGTTCATCATTGATTTCTTGGTTGCTTTGTAAGTGATTGATGCAGGAGGAAATTATCCTTTTTCTTCTAATCCATTCCATTTCCTCCAGAAGAAAACATGCTCCCATTCTGAATCCCATTTCAAACATAGCAAGCACGGCCTCCATTTCCCACCCTCTTTCATTCCCCTGGGATTGGCAGTGAACTCTGGTCTGGGGAAGGGGAAGGGGAAGAGGCATGGCTGGAGTTTCTCTTTCCATTGTTCCTCCTGCACAGCTGACTGTGTTCTCTTGTGCCTGAAATGCCATTTTGCTAGACCTCATTTCTGCCAGCCTGACAGATTGGGTTTGGGTGTAAGTGTGCATTTACACAGCCTGGCTTGGTTCCTGTAGCAGATGCCTTGACATGTGATGGAATGAGGTAATGACCTGGTTTGGATTGTCTCCAAAAATCTCAGCCGAAGGAGAGCGGCTGCATCTCCTGAAAGTAATGTTCCATGTTCCTGCTCCCTGACATTTATAAGAGTTTCTTTATAGCAAGAAGGTAACAAAATCAGCTCATTCCCCTTCCTCCCAGCGGCATTGTTCTTTAATAGGAGCAGCACAAGCTAATAATAGGCTGTGTGTATGTTTCAGTCTGTGCAAGAAATTAGGGGGTAATTGGAAAGATTCCCATTACCATGCACATTATGGCATTTCTTACTAGAAGCCCAACACTGAAAGCAAGATACTGTATTTTTTAAAAATGTGTCATACATGTGTCCTTCTCACAAAACAGGATGGGGTATTTGGTTCCTTCTCTTCTCAAGACCTGAAAGACCAAATGGGGCAGCAGAAAACAGGCCTTGTGATGATTCTAAGTCAGTCCTGCTGGCAATCAAACCCTGAAGAAGATGGTTGGTGGTCCCTCTGACTGAAACATTGGGAGCTGAATCTACTGCAAGCCATCCAATATGTTCCAATCTGCCTTCTGCTTGGAAACAAGCAGTTTAGTGTTGTCTAGTGTGATAGGAATTCAGCTGTCTGGGATAAAAGAGCAGAATCAACAGACTAATTTTAATTTTTCCTCTCTTTGGGAACCAGGCTGCTCTCTAGCAGGAACATGGAACATCAGTTGTCTTGGGTTTTTTAGCTGATATGGGTATCTCTGCAATTACAGATCCCACTGGTTGTGTTTGCACAATATACTTATCCTGAATTGACTCAGTTACCAGGGTACACGAAGTACGCTGAACCATTGTTCAGAAGCTTTGGCTGGCTTCTCACAAAACACTGAACCACAGACTGGCCTATGCACATTTAGCCTAGGGTTCCCATTGCATAGGATTACCACCATAAGGCACAACATTAACTCGCTCTATGCCAGGGTTTCTCAACCTTGGCGACTTGAAGATGTGTCAACTTCAACTCCCAGAATTCCCCAGATAAGAGTTACTCTATCATGTAACTATTACCTGAACAGGTTTGTGATTAAGAGAAAGAAGACAAGGAATGATCCATGGGAGAGGAGTGGCAAGAAGACAGCCCAACCCATGTGACTAAAGTTCTGTCTTTTTTTAATGTGTTGGGCCCTGCCCTTATCCACATGCTTTGATTTTTCATAAGAATATCATGCTGTGAATGGGATGTCTTGTAAATGAGGCTGAAAACGCTCATTTTCTGCACAGAGTAAAGCTTTATAAAAACAACAATTTGAACGCATAATATGTGTTTCCTTCGCATTATTGTAATTAGGTACTACATATATTTGACATTAAACTTATAACATTTATACTTTGGTTACCTTTCTGGAGCCAGATTTTAAAAAAATGATCAGAACAGGCTTTCTTGATAGAATGGGTTAGGAAAAAAATAGTAATTAGCCAAAATATTTTGGAGAAGCTGCCCCAGGAAGGTGCCAAGTAGCTATTCAGGAGTATCCACAAGGAGGGGTGAAAAAAGTCAAGATGGTGGCCACAACCAAGCATGTGCTGAGAGACATAAAGAAGAGGGGGCTTCAATCACATGGTTGTGGCCACCATTTTGACTTTTTTGACCCCTTCCACCATGAGGCTGTATCTGCTGTAAAGTTTTTTGTGCCCTTTCTGACACAAACAGGAAAAAAGCCAGTTATTTCTCTGATGAAAGAGCTTCAAAGTGTTTGCCGTAATGCAGATTTGTCCTCTGATATCGATGGGACTCCATCAAGGGCTTGTAGAACAACATTTTGGAGAATTTGTGCTGCAGTTTTATTTCTCTAACGCTGCCATCTGCCATCTAAGTCATTTTATCATCTCACAACATACTTGGAGTGCTTAAGGCACGGAGCCAGTTTTACAAGATGACACACACATTTTTCCAATGAAACTGACACAGACTGCAAATATGTCATGTGCATTTAACTAAATATTTGATAAATATGTGCAAAAGACAGAATGTTTTATCAGAAACCAGCAAATTCGGCATGAAAAACTGACAGCCACTTCTTAGTATCCCTTCCATGATTCTATACATTAAAGAAAAAAACTCAACTTCTTCATATGTTAGAAATGTAGATTTTCAGTGTATGCAATCACAGTGTGTTCCCTAAAGTGGAAGAAAAAGCCATATGGCATACATAACATATCCAGGACCCACCATAGATCCTATTGTTTTGAATCTGAACATTGAATATTTGAATTTTATTTAATTATTTATCCAATTCGTATAGCCGCCCATCTAAACCAGTGACTCTGGGTGGCAAACAGTCATAAAACCAATTAAACAAAGAACAATACAAAAAAGAAATTAAATACAAATAGCATCCAAGATATATTATAATCCATTGGTGTCAACATAACCAAGAAATGGGGCCCTTCACTTACTCAGGACCCCAGGCCTGGGCACATAGCCAGATCTTCAAATCTTGCCTAATGAAAATCGTGTATTTTGACAAAAGACTGTAATGATTCAGTGTGACTCCAGATGTTTTTGGTGGATAATTTACTGGCAAGGGTGGAGTCTGAGGCTTGTCCTCCCCATTGGTTAGGCCATTTGCATGGCGTCTGAGAAGTAGTATGGAGCTCCGTAACCTTGGCCTGGACAGCAGTCATTCTCTGTAGAGATCTGACCCAAGCTATGCTGTCTGTGGATAGGGGTCCATTTGCCTCCCCTGCACAATGCTTGCAGATCAGCAATCCAGAGATTTCAGAGAAGGGGCCAGACAAGATGTCAAAAAGCACAATAGCTTAATTCAGAGATCGAGAATCATCAAAAACCACAGCAAAAAAGAGCTGACAGAGGGTTTATCTGCACTGCTCAGTTGCCCCAGCAACCATTTTTGGAGGGCAGGAATGAACCATGTTGTTCTGTATTCACCCCCTCCCATTGCAAATGTGACTTTTGGACACATTTTCTTGCTGTGGTTTTTAAAATACTCCTTTCTCCTTTATGTCACCTTTTTAAAAATAATAATATTTTTTAAACTTTAAGAAACAGAGATAATAAACTAATACAAACTTATAAAAATATATATATAAAAAAAGAAAGAATAAAAAGTGCAAAGAGAAAAGAAGGAAAAAAGGGGGGAGGAAAAGAAAAAAAATAAAGAAAAAAGAATATATAAAGAAATGACTTCTCCCTTCATCAAGACAAGTACAAACAATTTCAGCAATTTATCACCTTCTCTAACATTTCAACCAAAGATCCTTTCATCCAGTATCTCATCTTTTATCTATTAGTAAAGAATAAAACCTCAACATTCAAACATAATCAGCAAAAGTGCACTAAGAGTTACCAGAAATAACAATATATATAACATTAAACAAGTAAATCAGTTTCATTTCTTTTACTTTACACAGTAACTTCTCATTTTCTCTAACAATACAACAATAACAAAAAATATCTTCTTTCCATATTTTATCTTATATCTATAAGCAAATCTATAAAAGCTCTTTGTTCAAACTTAATAAAAAAATTCCATTAAGAGCTACCAGAAAATCTTAATCTTTAAATCCTTCGAATAATATTCCACAAATTAATTTCTTACCATTTTCTCTTTGTCTCCTCTTAGAAATTCCTTTGTAAATTTAACACTTCCTTTTAGTGTCATAACCCATCACATTCTCTAATCATACAACAAAAAAAAATCTCTTTTCCTCATATCTTATCTAATAGCAAATCTTTAAGGTCTCATCATTCAGTCCTGGTCAAGAAAAATCCATTAAAAACTACTAAAAGAAAAAAATCATATATTTTAACCATGATTGAACAAACTGACTTTATAATCCTATTTGGTTTTGAAAGCCTTGATGTCTATTCCTTTTAAGTAATGTCTCAAAAGCTGATTTCTTTTCATTCTCTCTTTATCTTTCCTCAGAAACTCCTTCATAAGAGTAGCACATCTATTTTGTAAGTCCAAAATAAGGAAGTTGTCCATGTCACTCTTCTGCATTGAAATCCACACATCCAAGTCACTCTTCTGATTTATGATTTGTATGTCCCTCTGAAACCCACCAGAGACCACTGTTTTATGGTCTCATTGTGGGGAGCCTCTGTAAGAAGCCCTATGGGTGATCCTAAATCTTTCCCTTTGTCTGGGGAGGAATTTTGAGGTGCCTATCTGTTTGTTGGCTCCTTGTTCTACCATGGTCATCGGCTCTGCTGAAAGCAAAGCTGTCTTCAGTTTGCTATTGCTTCTCCAGAAGTGTTTCCTTTATGTCATCTTGAGGGCTCTTCTCCATTTTGGCTGGTGAGCTTTACTTTGTGATAGGCTAGCCCTGGGAGTTGCATCAGGTCCCAGCTGAGTCAATGGTTAGCATGGTCCCTACTCAATTCCACAGCTATCTTTCCCAGGGATGGTGTCATAGCACAATGGTTATAGCACTTGTCTTATATAAATAGAAGACTGATGGTTCATAAACCCAGTAGAACTTTCCCCCTCTCCCCAATACATATATCACATTGTTTTTCTTTCCCTGAGCTATCTACTTTCCATGTTTTTGGTTGTTGTTTTTTTTTACAAATTCACTGGTGCACTTTTTCATCCCTTTTCCCTGGCATTTTTTTTTATAATAGTCCATCAGTGCACAGTTTGAATTGTGCAGACAATAAGACTAGTATCTTTTTCTGTCTAATTTCTCTTTTCTGCTTCTTGTGGTAGAATCACTTTTACAACAATGAGCCAAGGGGACCTGGGAAATATAATTTTTCTAAAATAACTTATGTTTGTCAGGTGCTCTGGGAATATTATATTTTTCAGTACACCTGCTGCTTAGTTAATGATTAACACAGGATTTCAAGTGCCAAGACAGAGAAAGGGGCTAGAAAGAGAAAAGAGTGATTTCTTCTCCTTCTGCTACTGGTATCTCAGTCTGTGTCTCTTGGATGTCTTAAGAAAAAAAAATGCTGTTCATATTTCAAATGGCCACTGAAGACAATAGACTTGCTTTTTCTTTTCCTAGTAAAGCTTTTAGGATTTTATGTTTTAATACTTCCATCTGTTTGTACAGATATTTTAGGGTTTTTTTCTTATATGTTAAATTGTTTGCTACTGTACCCCCTTGTTAAACAGAGAGTAAGCGACCTTATGTCCATCTTATAAAGAAATATTATTGCATATTATTAAAGTTTACACATATTATTAGTGCATATTATTAAATTGTGTGTGTGTGTATGTATATATGTAAAGAATATGTACAAGGAATATGTACAGAGCTGCCAACAACGTCAGTTAAGGCCAGGAGGCATTTAGGAAGATAGGGTGCTTGGAAAGTACCAGATGTTTAGGAGTGCCCCCAGGTTGTACTTTCCAGGGAGAAGGTATAAGGCAATTCTGCAGACTTTCCCCCCTCAAACTGAGTCACATCAATTAGGAAAACAGCCACCATTTTGAAGGAAATTTCCAAAGTAAGGATTATGAATCAACAGGAACAGCAGCCATTAGCAATATTTGGATGGGAAAAGCAGAAATGTGCATGAGTGTATGCAGGTGGGAAGACTTAGAGGACTTCAAGGATGAGGGATGTGGTGTCCCTCCAGAAGCATGCATGCACACACTTATGCACATACAATGGTAGCGTAAGGCAAGGAATTTTCAACCAATAGCACTGAAATTTGGTGAGAAACTGAAGATATGAAATACTATTAGTTCTCACGCTTCATTACCAGCACATCATATAAGATTTAGAATCTGATGTACCATTATTATCCAGGGGAGACTTATAAATAATGTTTCTGGCAGATGTATTATACCAGTGCTTTTATTCTTTTGAAATTACAGACTTCTAATCAAAAGGGCTAAAAATGTACACTTTCTAGAATTAAAAAGTGTTGAACTCTGAAAGCTCTGAAAATGAGCAAACAGGTTTAATATTCAAAGCATGAGTGAATTTTATTTCTCTGAATGTGGACTTTTTCCAGAAATATGGTTTTCTACAAGTTAACCAGCCATCAGAAGTGCTAGAATGTCAAATGGTAATAACTCAGTATTACTCTTTCTTTTTCTGAAAATGAAACAGAGAGGAAAAAGAGAGAGGAATCACACAAATCATATTAGTTGTTGTTCTTAGTTTAAGGAGAATATCACATCTTGTTTGGTTTTGGAATTTGGTATTACATAGTTTCTTGAAATCCCTTTTTGGATTTTGAACAATTTATTACCTGTATACTCTGCCTTTCTGTCTAGCAGGTAGCAATCTTGACTGGAGTGAGAAGCTAAGCAGTGCTAGACTTGGTTACTACTTGGAGAGGAGACAACCAGAAAACCTCCAGGTGTGGCTACTGGATTAGACTATAGAAAATCTTTCAGAATTGCTACTGGCCTGTTGCCAAGAACACACATGCTGTGTGTCTGATATCCTTTATCTAAAGTCATCAAGTCAATCAGCAAGCATTTCAAATGATAATCAAACGCTTGGGGCTATAATGATTTTGACTGTAGAATATGCAGCCCTATGTTAGGAATATACTCACCTCCATTATTTTTCCTTCCTTTTGTAGAAAATGTAAGATCATTTAATTTGGACAAGTATCCATTAGATTACAAGTGATAGTAGTAACTCACTAGTAGTAATTCACAGGGAGTTTTCGATTTCTCAGACCTCTTTTCTTCTCAATATTATCTAATTAATTGGGGATTGAAGGATAATTATGTGCATTAACTTCCCAAGTTAATCTTTTAATTGCTAGACCTCCTTATTAGAAGCTAGGACAGGGAATAGAAAGTCAAGAAGTCAGAATGAGTCATCTGAAGGAGCAAATGGAGGAAAGAATAATTATGCCAGGCAAAGAGAATTAAGTCCTACCCAACATTCACATGCAACTGGACTATTTTTGAATGCAAAGGACAAGGCTGTTCCCGAGGACACATTTTGGATGACTATCTTACTCCGTATAAATAAAACAATACAGGAATAAGCATAATTGGCATTATTCCAAGGTTTATTTATTTTATACCATATTAGTGGTACATTAAACTTCATTTTCATCATTCTTCATTAACTACTGCTAATACAACTAACTGATACCACTCTGGATTCAGATTTTTGTAACCCAAATTTGGTATCTCTCCTAGAGACTCCAACTTCAAAGCTCATTGAAATGGCTGCACAATGTCATACTGATGATGATAATGATGTGGTGATGGAAGGCAAAACCCACATTATTTCACTTTCCTTTATATGTTCTTCTTTAGAAAGCTGCTACAGATGTAGTCTTTAGAGAAAACATAGCATTAATTCTCTTCCATATCCTTACTGATCTGTACAGTGGCAAGTATCTGAGATACTTTTAAATGTTCTGCAATATATTCCTGCTCTCCAGAATACTACAGCATATTTGCGGTAGTTGTATAGCTTAATAGAGGCTGGCAAAAAAAGCTTATCAGCAATATATCTACCTGGAAATATGCTGTAGTAACCTAAGGCAGCTGTAATAACTAGCAGAATAATTAAAGGTGTCTGAATTATGCAAAACCCCAGATCATGTTTGTGGGTGAATTCACATTCCTTGTGAGATGAAGGTACTTGTCACACACTGAGTTCTTTACTTCATAATACAGCTTTCTTCATATTCATTTCATAATAGAATCACCACGGCCTCCTATCCTTCATTTTAAAAAGTGTTGGCTTTGGCATGGAAATGAAGTAGTATACATTAAAAAGTGAAGAGTTTAGGAGGTTACATTCAAGTGCTTTCAGTTCACTTCCTGGAGCCAGCTGAGACTCAAAGCAACAGGATAGAAATGTACAAATACCCCCTTTATCACTCTTGACAGGACGCCAAACCTGAAACAAGGGAAGCTCAATATATCAGAGGATTGGCTTCACATACCAAAATTGAGTCTGGTTACCAAATATCTTCCAAATTCTAGGGAAATAAAGGCTTTGCTTAATTTTCCACAGACGAAAGTAGAAAAACCAATCACTAAAGTCAGATCCAGACTAAAGCTTTCTCTGGTATCATAATTAAGCATTTGTATATCCTGTCCTTACAGCATGTTAATGGGAGAATTTTATGCAGAAAGAGAAATACTGTGTTTTTAAAAAGACAGCTTTTTCTAAACCTTCCATTCTCCTCAGTCCACACAGAGCTTCATCTCTCTCCATTTGGGGGGTCTACGTTTCATACTTTTATACTAAATTCCTAGTTAGGAATTTAACTAGATGACAATCCCTAGTTGATCTTGGCTGGAGCTAAGTTGGATCATGCCTGGTTAGCACTTGGGTGGGACACCATCAGGAGATCTCACAGTTGCAGGATAGACTGGTATGTAAAAGAAATCTATCCTGAAGGAAGGCATTGGCAAACCACTTCCATACTATTGTCCAGAAAACGATATGGGCAAGTCCATGAGAGCGTAAGGAGTTGAGATATCTTTTTCCTACTACACTCAGTAGGTTCTCTGCCTCCTTCTATTGTCATGTCAATATTTAAGGTACTGGGAGATTGTTTTCAATTACTTATTCAGACCTGTGAAGAAAAAGAAATCAGGATATAGGTGGATATAATAGTGTTCAGTGTTCCTATCCATTATACAGCCCAATGGGAGCTCATTAGAGGTATCTGCTTCCAAAGAGAGTATCTTCTATTCACTAATTTTATAAGTAGAGAGTGCTTTGCTTGGGTCATCCTGAATCTTCCTAGCCTAAAACTATCTAAAGAATTTTTTATGTTCATCTGGAAAATATGGGCTAGTCAGCTGGTCTAGGTAAATTGGTAGAGAGTGTTTTTAATGTTAAGATTCTCAGGCACATCAAAGGGCGAGTCTTGCTGAAGAAGTGTTAACCTGACTTCCACAAACGTAAGCCCTGCCTTACTAAACTTTCAGAATACTTTGGAGACATCAAAAAAACATGTGGAAAAATGTTTCTGACAGTCCTTCACCAAAGGGTTTGAATAAAGTTAGCAGTCATAGCAAAATAGGAAAGAATTTTTTGGAGAAAGAATTGCTTAAGGAGTAGAACATTAATTAATTAATGCAAAGTCAATTCTGTGCTGCATCAACAGGTGTATAGGTTCAAGATCAAGAGAAGACATTGTTCCTCTCTGTTTTTTGTTGGTTAAACAGCATTTAGAATATTGTGTCCAGTTCTGGGCATTAAATTTTACAAAGAACACTGACAAAATTAAATGTGTCCAGAGTAAAGCAACCAAGATGAGAAGGGGTTGGAAGGAAAAACTTATGAAGAACATAGAAGAGATGGATATATTTGAGAAGAGAAGATTGTGGGCAGGTATGATAGCCACATGTGAAGGTCTATCATGTAGAAGACAAGACAGAATTGTTCAGAGATGTTCCAGAATACAGGACAAAAAAAAAAGAAGAAGAAGATTTAAATTACAAAGAAATACCCTTTGGATGGATATTATGGAAAGTTTCAAATAGTAATTGCTTTTCAACAATGGAACAGGCTGCCACAGGTGGCAACACTGGAGGTGTTTAAACAGGGGCTGGATGGCCATCTGATTAGGATGACGTAGCAGTAGATTTCTGTACTTGGCAAGGAGTTGGGCTAGATGATGTCCAAGGTCATTTTCAAGCATTCTGTGATTCAGCGATCTGGAATTACTTCTCATTCCAAGTTTGTGGATGACACCAATTATTCATGGAATTTAAAAACAAAACAAAATAAAATTAGAACTGCCGAGTTCCAAGATAATTTCTCCCCAAACTGAGGAATAAGCAGTAGAATGGTAAGTATACTTCAGTGATGTGAACTTGAGATACATATTGGGAAAACAAACCATAGATAAACAAATCATAAATTTTGAAGGGATCTGAGCTGTCAATGACTAACCAGCAGAGATCATAGTCTGAAAATGCCAACTCAGTGGCTTGATTTACATATAACACTAAATCATAACATGCTATGCTTCCTTTTGGCTTAGCATGAACTATGATCCTCACCTGATATGGCTTAGCTATTAAGACTTGTTCTACAAACCATTGCATGAGAATATTGGCTTAGTGTAATGAATGAACAACTATGTAAACTGCAAATTTTATGTTAGGTAGCAATTACAAATGAGTTGGCAAACACTGTAATTTCCATATACAATGATATAATGTGATCATATTTGGAATGCTAACTACAGTTTAAGTCACCATACCTCAGAAAAGATATGGCAGAGGAAAAGAAGCAAAAAAAAAAAAAAAAAAAAAGCAGTTAGCGTTGGAGTTATATTCAACTTGGAGAAAAGGCAAGTAAGCAATGAGGAATATGATAAGAGACATACATAGTTAAGCATGAAATGGAGAAAGATATTCAGGTATTCAGAAAGATATGTTGTCAGGTGTTAGAGAACATGGGAGATCATCTCTTGCTTTATAATGGGAAAAGAAACATAAAACCAATGCTTGTTAATGACCACCCATGGTGTCCATAATCTTCTTCAGGCATTTTATGGGAAGAAAGATGTAGGTCCTGAAATTCCTTTTGAGATTATAAAAAACAAAATGGTAGTTTTAAGTTCCCATTTTGGGTCATTCAAAAATCAAAGCAGCAAGGCATAGAAATCATGGTGTACCAAGGTTTGTTTTCATCCTTTTCTAGCCAACTGCACACTGAGGATGATGTGTTCATGTTCCCATTAATTTTAGAGACCCAGGCAAGGATGTTCTTGGTAATGATAAAGTAATGATAAATCATTGGGACATGTTGAGCAGGGCTGTTGTCTGGGCTATGAATGTCTTATTTGCTTCATTTCTGAACACTTGCATGCTCTTGTCCCTCTCCATTTCTTGGTGCCTGTTTAAAGGAAGATTCATTACAACTGAAGAGCTCCTAGCCCTACTAATCAAAAGTTATTTGCCACTATTTTACCTTCCCCCCTCTTAACAATTTTTTTTTTACAATTAAGGAAAAAGAGAAGAGGAAACAACATTAGTGGATGATGCTATCTGGATCTTTCTCACATGGATGAGGAAGATTGATGGCACAATCAAAGCCTTTCTAGGAGCCCCCATACATTTCACTAAGCTACTATATAATGCAATATGTAGTCTATACCATACCATACCATACCATACCATACCATACCATACCATACCATACCAAATACCCATATGGCTCAGGGTTTGGTAGCCAAAGGACTGTCTTTCCCAAATAGTTTCTACCTGACCAATCCAGATAGTGAGAGAACTTCTAAGGCTCTCCATCTACCAGGAGGGGGCCAAATGGAAAGTATTCTCAATGGCAGCTCCCATCCTATGGAACAGTTTGCCCTCTAATGCTATAATCTTGCTGGGGACACCTCTTTAGATGAGGAGGATGGGGAAGAAGCAGAGCCAGAAGTATCCAGTGCAGCATTCTTGTGGCTGGAGATTCCAGCAGTATTGGAGTCAGTGATCCTACTCTGATCCTACTAGGCAAGTTCACAGGACTCTTGTCTGCATCCACTGACAGTAACTCAGACTCAGTAGTTCAGCAAGTTAGTCATAGACAGAAGGACATAATGAAGATCCAGGACCAGAAAGCTGATCTGAGAGGCTAACTTGAAGGCACATGAGTGCTAACAGGAGAGCCGATTCTGTAACTATAGGCTGATGATTCTTAGCAATGCACCGGATGGATGGAGGCTCAACATGGCTATTCTGGTCACTCCCCTTGGTTAGTGTGGAAAACAACTTATCAAAGCCTTTGTTCTGACCTGTGAATGGCCTGCATGGCCTGTTTTGGACCTTGGATTCCATTGGACCTTGTCTCTGTCTTCTCCTTTGGATTTGTTACCTGGCTGATAGTTCACCAGACCCCATCCTTGCTTGCCTCAGAGGCACTGCAAAAGGACTTATTTGTCCTGTTTTATTCTAGCTAGCAGCAAGAAGAGCTGGGCTTTGTTATCTCTGCTCTGTGGCAGATTTACAACTGCTAATTTAGTTCCTGGAACCCAGCTGTGCTGGCACAGAAAATCTGAGGTAAAGATGCCCCTCCCCCCACTCTCATGGCTAGCTTTTCTGGAGGGCCTTTGGAGACCAACTGTGGAGCCACAGGCACATACACGTATATATTGAAGGTTTAAAATATATTGTTTTAATATCTGTATATAACCTCGCCCTCTCAAGTCCTGCTATGTTGCCTCATTGCGGCAGGGGGAGGGGGTGTTCCTGGGAGGGATGAGTGAAGAGCACTGAGAGTGTATGCCAAGAGTATATATTTCTGAAAGGGTCACCCAAGGTGTGAAGGTCATCCCAGCTGCCCAACTAAAGCAAGCAGGCACTATATAGGGCAGCAGTGATCTAGGAAGATGCTGAAGGCAGATGATCAGTTTAATGACAGTGTCAAAGGCATCAATCCATACTGTGCAGGAGAAGACAAGGTAAACCACTTGTGTATTTTTACCAAGAAAATCACATGGATAGAAAATAATACCAATTAGACTTTTTGGGCAATCCTTTAATATGACAGTCATCCTAGTTTATGCTCCAACCATCAATGCAGTAGAGGAGGTTGATGAATTTTATAATCAATTTCAGTTTGAAAGCAACAGAACATGCAAGCAAGATATACTGCTGGTGACTGGAGACTAGAATTTATTTATTTATTTATTTTATTTATATATCAAATTTGTTACTGCCCATCTCATTGAACAGTGACTCTGGGTGGTTTACAGAAGAGATAAAATCAATTAAAATACAATATAAAACAATCTTAAATAATTAATAAATAAATTCCAAGGGATGTTAAAATCGGCAAACAGCTCGGGGAATGTCATCAGAGTGCCAGCCACCCCCAGGATCGATTACAATTCTTGTCACCGCATGCAAGCTGACAGAGCCAGGTCTTAAGTCCTTTCCGAAAAACCTGGAGGGAAGGGGCCTGCTGCACCTCTGGAGGGAGAATATTCCAAAGGGTAGGGGCAACGGCAGAGAAAGCTCTCCTGGGCCCCGCCAGCTGACATTCTCTCACTGATGGCGCCCGCAACATGCCCTCTCTGCCTGACTGGGTGGGACATGTTGATGTAATGGGGGTGAGATGGTCCCTCAGGTAACCTGGACCCATGCCATGTAGGGCTTTAAAGGTGATAACCAACACCTTGAATTGGACCCAGAAGCAAACTGGCACCCAATTCAGCTCCTGCAGCAGAAGTGTTATATGTGCCATCCTTGGGGTACCCAAGATTGTCCACGCGGCTGCATTTTGAACCAGCTGTAGCTTCCGGATACTCTTCAAGGGTAGCCCCATGTAGAGCGCATTGCAGTAGTCTCTGTCAAAGTTGGAAACATTGAGGAAAATTGAGTTGGATTATATGACTTAGGAAACCAGAATGAAGTAGGAGAACCATTCTGCCATTCCAAAAGGATGCTTCTATACACAGAAATCACCAGATGGAGTACATAGAAATCAAATTGATGTATTATTGCAAAAAGAAGGTGGAGAAGCTCAGTTATAGCATCAAAGATATGGCCAGGTGCTGACTGTGGAACACATTATGAACTGCCCTTGTGCAAGTTCCAAGTTAAGCTAAAGAAGAAGAAAGTCAGTCAGTTTCCATGATATAATCTTGAGCATATACCCACAATTTTCAAGGAGAACATCAGGAATTGCTTTGAAGTGCTGAACCTCATTGATAGAGAACCAGAAGAATCATGGAATGAACTTAAAGAAGTTTTTAAGGATGAATGTGAAAAAAGACTGCCAGAAATGAAGAAAGAGAAGAAAGCAAACTGGATGTCAGAACTAACCATGGAAATTGCCAGAAGAGAAGAGAAGCCATAGTCAAGAAAGATAAACATCTCAGAACGGAACTTAATGAAGAGTTTGAGAGAGCTGTTAGAAAAGACAAATAGCACTATTACAATAACATCTGTAAAGACACTGAAGATGAAAACAGACATGGAAAAACAAGGAAAGTCTTCCACAAGATCTCTGAACTAAGAAGGAAGTTCCAACCTCAAATTGGTATGCTAAAGGACTCCAATGGACAGATAGTGACTGACTCAAAGGAGATAAAACAAAGATGGAATGAGTATACTGAAATACTGTACAGTAAAGATGTCAACATCCAAGATATCTTAGAAGATATTTCTTTCTTACAAGAACCCCAAGTACTATAAGATGAAGTTATATCAGCCATTACAGTTGGAAGGCTACAGAAAGTGATGGAATACCTACAGAAGTAGTCAGAGCACAGTGAAAAAAAAAGGACTAAAAATAAATATCAATAAGACCATATAAATATGATGAATGAATGAATGAATGAATGAATGAGAGAAAGAAAGAAAGAAAGAAAGAAAGAAAGAAAGAAAGAAAGAAAGAAAGAAAGAAAGAAAGAAAGCAGTCAAAAATATGCTGCAGACCAGCACTTGGGAAAGCAGCCACAAAAGTCTTGGAAAAGATATTTAGATGCTTTGGTATGTGGACTTACTTCTTCCAACCTGTTGGCCACTGTGCCATTCTCAGGATTTGCTGGGATAGTTTGGTTAGAACTTTACAGATTCTTCTGTTGCTTGCCATATTTCTTTAGATATTTCATTAGCTGCTGTAGCCTTCCAACTTGGTAATGGCTGATCTAACCTCATCTTCTAGTACTAGAGGTCCTTGTAAATAGGGAATATCTTCTAAGTTATCTTGGATGTTGACATCTTTACTGTACTGTATACCTCTACTACAGAATTTCAGTATACTGTTTCCATTTTTATCTTCCTTGAATCTTTTATCATCATCATCACCATCATTGTATCCCATCTTTATTTTGTACAGTTCAGAGTAGTGCACATAATGTTCCCACTCTCTATTCTCCCCACAACAAGAACACTTTGTCTATTGGTGTAAAATACAAGATTGGTTTACCATTGTTTTCTGAGGCTTTTGTTGTTGCCATTAAAGTGATTGTTTGCCTCCAACATCTTCCTATATCATTGTTGCCTAACTCAAGGGCCTGCTTGCTTTAGCTAGGCAGCTGGGATGTTCTTCATACCTTGGGTAACCTTGCTTGGACTATTAACTCTTGGTGCACACCTCTGGTGTATTTCACTTATTCCTCCCAAAAACACACTCTACCCCCACCCCCTGCCGTGATGAGGCAGCACAGCAGGGCTTGAGGGGGATTTGTGATTTAGTAGATGCATAAATCAGCAATTGTGGCTTATTGAATAAACCATGATTAAAAGAAACCACAATGTAGTGCAGTGTGTAAACCAATCACATATTCCATCTGCAAACTCTGAGCTCATTTAAAAGCTGCTGTTTATTACAGAAACTTTTGGACTTCAATGACTTTGTGATGTCTTTGGCTCTGTTTCCTCCTGAGGGCAATATTCTAATTGTTGCCATAGTAAATTGCTTTAGTAGAGAACACATGAATTGCCTCATGAAGCAAGATCAATGGTCCTTCTATCGCTTGCTCTCCAATAGCAGCCAATACTGAAGCAATAATCTTCCTTAATGAACCTAATTTGGCAGTGCTGTGCCAAGTGGATGTTCGATTTTCACATCAACTGATACACCCCCAGAACACAAGGAATGGAAATTATTCCATCTATTGCTTATCCTATTTAATTCATAACCACAGAATCCTTATTCAAAACCCTGTGATTCTAAAAACTATCCATATTCAGCAATGATAATAAGGAAATTAATCCAGTACAGACAAGTGAAGCAGGAGACAAACACTATTAAATGAATAGCATGAAACAGTTTTTCCCATAGAGGGGGAGATGTAAAATATTGTGGGAAGCCCACAAAGAGTAGAGCACAATTAAAGCCCAAAGGGGGGAAAAATGAAGTGAACAGAAGAGTTGAGAAAAGAAATGATTTCAGATGAAAGACAGAAAGACTAAGAACTCAAATTTTTATTCCACACACCTATATACCAGTGACATGCAGATAAATTCTGCATTACTTTCATTCCAGTCTTCATTCAGTTTGATTAAAGACAACTTGTTTGAAACATTACTTCAAAGAACAAGATATTTGGGTGACATTTTTTATGAGTAGAAAGCACTTACTGTTCTTCATTATGAGATAGCTTAGAGGGGTCTCTGTGTCTTTCATTCTACTTTTTCTTTCTCCCATGGTCTGCAGCTTCCCTGAATTTTCTTGTTCAATTATCAATTCAGTTCAATTCATCAGGGAAGACATAATACACTTTGAAGGAATTCTTCCCTTGACTTTTTCAGATTGCCAGGTGTAGCCAGCCAGAGAAGCTTCGGGGGATGGAAAGATTGGCAGCAGAAAACAATAGCATCACTTTCATCAGCAAAGGAAGTCCAAAAATATCACCAAGAGAAATTCAAAAGAAATTAACAAGCATTCTGAGAACAAGGTAGGAAAGCAGAAGACTCTTGTAAACAGCAGCCTTCGTAATACTTATTAGTAAGTGTTCTAAACTGTCTCACTCCAGAGGCTCTAACAGTGTCATGAAGTCTGATATAAATATGAAAGTGGCAGCATCTGTGTGATGACACTCCCTTGTACATGTTGTTATTTGCCTCCCTTGGCATCCACCAGGGAGCAAGGGAGGCAGGGAACTGATGACACTGGCATCATATCATTGTGTAAATGACACAGTTATATAATTGCATCATGTGTTTAACACAAGGATGCAAGTTACATCATTTGTGTGATGATGTTATGTTGCACCTTTAATCATTTTGATGTTATCATGGATTGTTATTTATGCTGCTGGTCGTCTCCTATCAAAATATTAGTTACACCTTCCCTTGCTTAGGCTCTAAACCCAAACAAGACTAACCATCTGCTGCCACTGGCTGAGGCATTGAGATGTTATAAAGTAATATATGACAAGTTGGTATTAGAATTTGGACATCATACTGATTTTGTTAACAGAACCAGAACTTCATAGTACTTATGAAGATAGAGGCAAGTTGTATTGGGAAGTAGGAATAACCTTGAGGAACAGGAGAAAGAGCTGCAACCAAAGCAAGGGTAAGAGAAAAGAAATCTGGCAGGGCAGAAATGTAATTTGAGAAAGCATCTCAGTCATGACCCTCCCTAGTTCTCATGAAGATAAAGGGAGGGAGGGGAGAAGCACATTCAGATTTGCAAGATTCTGTTACTGTAGCCTTATAATAAAGTAGTATTAGCATTCATATCTATGGTTCCGTTCTGGAGATGGAGCCCATTTACTATTATACATGTTGTCCTTTTGAATCGTGATATGGTACTTCAAGGTTAAAACATTGTTTGAGCTGCTTTTCTTGGATCAAAAGCATAACAAGATCATATTTCAAGATGAATAAAATACAAGAGAAAGGGGATGCTCTGCAGCATGCAGATAGTACATCTTTTGAGAAAAAAAGCAAATTTATAGAACAAAAAATCTCCAATAATACTGCTTACTCCAGGAAGATATCGATGATGTGTTGATTCATATCTGATACACAGTAGAGTCACGGTCAGATTAGAAGTGGGGAAATTACTGTATATTCTTTGTTATAATCACAGTCTGAATTTTAAAAAGTTAATACTGGATTTCTTAGTATCTTGGAACGATGTACTTATTGCTGTATATATCTGACATGACACTAGGTGTCTTCATATTACATATAGCTATCTACCCAATTTTCTAGTTCACATGACTTACTGAACCATCAACTCATCATAAGAGCATAATTTAATGCTTTACATTAAAATGTTGTTGACTAGTTTGTAGTTGAAAGTGTTGAGTAATATGACCAAAGAGACTGAAACTGAGAAAGAAAATGGCTCTTGGAGAACCCACAAAAAGTGAAAATGAGAGCAACTTCCCCCTCAATGAATTTCAATCCCAAGAAGTTAACTAGTGCAGTCCTAAATTCAAATAGGATTGGATTTAGAAACTGGAAATCCAAACAGGATTTATTGCAAAGTAAAATCAAAGTGCTGTTGACTGCCTCTCAACATTAAATGCTGGACCTAATTGTTGACCTACAAGATGCCTGTTTTAGGACTATTCCTGTTGTCTATTTAGATCAGACACAAAATGTATGTATGTATGTATGTATGTATGTATGTATGTATGTATGTATGTATGTATGTAATTGGTTATGGCTGCCCATTCCAGAAGACTCTGGCAGCTCACAACATCAGATTATATTCTTTAAAACTTAATAAACTTAAAAACAAAACATAACGTACAGATAGTCCTTGGGTTATGATGGCAATTGGGACCAGAATTGTTGTTGCTAAGCGATACGGTCGTAAAGTGCAATGTCACAAGACTGCATCGCTTAGCAATGGCAATCTCAGGCAGTCCCAGTTGCCGTCGTAACCCCAAGATGCATGGGTTGTTAAAGAGGCAGAAGTCCCAGGTAAGGAGAGTGGAGGCATCGCAGTGGGGTGGGGGTGGGTGCAGGGGGGTGAGGGAGTCCAGGTGAGGCCCTGGGAAAGCCGGTGGAGGCTACGTGTGGACAAGGTTATGTGCTGCTGGTGGGAGAAAAAGCGGGAGTAACTTACCAGAACAACTTGTGACCTTCCCTGCCAGCTTCCCCATTGACTTTGCTTGTGGAAAGCTGGCAGGGAAGGTCACAAAAGGTGATCACGTGACCACAGTTCCCTGTGACATAATCGTGAGCCGGGCACCTGAGTGCTGAGATCACAATCATGTGACCATGGGGTGCTGCGATGGCTGGAACTTTGAGGACCAGTCATCCGTCCATTTTTTCAGCACCGCTATAACTTTGAACAGTCTCTGAATGGACATAAGTCAAGGACTACCTGTAATAGAGAGCCAGTTTGGTGTAGTGGTGAAAGTGCTGGCCTAGAAACCAGAAGACTGGGTTCTGGGCCTCCCTTAGGCATGAAATCTGGCTGGGTGACTTTGGGCCACTCTCTCTCAGCCCAACCCACCTTGCAGGGTTGTTGTTATGGGGACAATAGGAGGCAGGAATATTAGCTATGTTCACCAACCTGAGTTATATAATATATATAAAAATGACCTGGACTAAAAAGCAACCCTAACAATAAAAACAAAAACAAAACATGACTGGGGCTCCACAAACACATTAACTCCAGGCCTGGGAACATCATTTCTATTTATTGTGGATGTATCTGGCAGTGACTTGGGTTCAGCATCCCCAGAGGTCTGAGCTCTGAACCTCAGGAACATACTCACTTTAGAAATACAGGGATTAGTAACAATGGTTGGCCCTGAAAAAATCCTTTTTTTTTTTTAAGGCAAGTGTTTGATCAATATATGTAGCTTTAACACACTATTGGTACGTTTTGTAAATTGCTTGACCTTGGGGGTTAAATAACAACAGCTAATTCCCAGTTAAATGCGCTCCGGAATGCAGAGCAATTATGGAATTCATCCTGCCTTGTTGGAATATAAATTCTGCTACGTGATTAGAAGAAGTTGGATGCTCTGAGAAACTAAACTCTTACAAAAGTGGGATACTTCTTCTGAATGAAATCCAAGTAAGAATACATACCTCTTCCCACGTTTTTCCCTGAGGAGAATATCAGTCTCAATAACTTTTACAATAGCCATGTGTTATTAAGCTCTTAAAAAGAGGCCTCATGAAAGGCTCACCATGGGGCAGGAATAAAAGCTTATTCACTCCTATACTATGGTCGCCTTGTTTTCATTACCTGTGCAATTGCCAAATAAATAGCTTCTGCATTCTCCAGTCAAATGGCAAGAGCAAGTATGTTTCATGGCTTATTATAGTTTCACTTGGTATAAAATAGTGTTTCTCAGCCTTGATAACTTTAAGATGTGTGGACTTCAACTCCCAGAATTTCTGGGAGTTGAAGTCCACACATCTTATAGTCACCAAGGTTGAGAAACACTGATATAAAGAATAGGCAACCTTGTGCCCTTCAAATGCTCTGGGGCACAACCCCTATAATCCCTTGTTATTTGGGGTAGAAGGGAATTGAAACCCCAAACTCTAGAAAGCACCATCTTGTTCCTATCTGTATATAAGTGCTGGCTGAAGCATCCAGCTACATAAACAGCACCACTGCCCTGTATGTCCCCATTTTTTCTCCCAGTTGCACAGCTGTATGAGTTTCCTCCAACAGTAAGTGCTGGTTTAGTCTGGGTTTCACAACTGCAGCCATGTTCATCTGCACTCAAGGTCCCACGAGGAAGATGTGATCTTCTAATAGTTTATGTTGGGTTTTTATAGGGTAGGGCAAGTTAAAAGAAAAGCAAACCGAAGACCCCAGTCCTCTTCTTGGTATTGGTTCCAGCAACAGGATTGTGACTGATTTCCAAAGAACACTATACTTTTGGAGCTCTGGCTATGTGGGACATGCTGCATCTGTAGAAAAGGAGTAGTAGTGGATTTGTCTCAAAGGTGGGAAATGAAAAAAAAGAAAATCATAATCTCCATACATGTAGTAGACATCTGATATGGGGAGGGATCTCATAAGAATAAGCTCATCGAGACTGGAATCTCTTTGGGTGAACCATGCCAAACTGATGACACAACCAAAAAACAAAATCAAACAAATGAACAAAAAAAAACAGTACTGCTGCTGCTGTGGTGGCTGGGTAAATACCTTCCCTAATTATCCCTATGTCATATTATAACACTACTACCTGAGCAGTTCTGTTCCTTTTGCAGAGGCTGCTGTCATTATCTTATTAGAAAAAGGAAATGCCTGAGACCATGGAACCATATACCTCTGGGAATGGGGGAAATATATGGGGCCAAGCGCTATAGCAAGATCCTGAAAGCTGAAGACCCACATGCTTAACCTGGTGGCTTTCAGATGCATTGGTCCACTACTTCCCTGGGTACCATGGTCATTAGAAAAGAATCCTTGGCAAATTTGGAGATATATTTTCCAAAAGTCCCTTTTTCTCTAATGCAAAAGGAAATTTTTTCACCAGAACTGTACCCTATATGTGAGTAACGAAGAACGTCATGTGAATATAGATTCGGTGAGAAGAGGTACTTCTTCACTTCTCATTGGTTTTGATTAGTAGTGAGTCTAATCAGTCCTGTAAATAGTACATTAATTTCTGGTGAGCTTCCTTAGACCTTTCCCAGTCCCCACGTGCTATATCTGCCTTAATGAACCCTTTTGTATTCTCCCTGCATTCTAATTGGGAAACACTGGGGACCTTCCAAGGCAGCCAAAAATTTTAGTGCTTATCATAATTAACTGTGATGCTGGTGATGCATGAGCACACATGTTTCATTAGTTTGGTTAGGCTCCCCATCACACACAGAGTCCTCATCCAGTTTCTTTTGTAATGTACTCTTCATCTTCCTGGAGGGAAAAAGGATGGGATTATTGCTATAGTACATGCAGCTTCACTTTGTATAATTTGACACCCTCAGGATTTATGTCACTTGGGGTTTCTTACTTGGCAAGAACCCTTCCCTCTAATGGGTATGCATTAAGTGAGCCATGAAAGACAGACAGTAAAAATGGGAAAGAGAGACCCAGGATGGTTTGGAGTATTACCCCACTAGGAGCTAGTCCCTAAGCAAGTCAGATAGAGCCACTTCTTTCATGAAGACTGGTGGACCAGCCTTCTCCAGGTGGCAAATTGTGCAAAACAGCTGGTTTAGACCCTAAACTTGAAAAATATATTATTGTTTAGCAATATGTGTAAGAAAGGATAAACCTACGCAGTGATGTGTACAGGGAAGTCTTGTGTTCCAATCAATGTGTGCAGCTGAATATTCATGGGGTGGGAATGCACTCGCTTCCTATTTGTCCTTAGCAAGCAGAAACTGGAACTGTTTTCCCAAGCAGAAGGCCTGGCTGATTTTTGAAGAAAGACAGATCTTTGGAGATTATAGGAAGAGCTCTGGACTGGGCAAAAGCCCAAGTTCCCATAGTCCAAAGCATTCCCCATAATCTCCAGAGATCTTTCTAAAAAATGAGCAATGCTGGGCACACCGCTTGGGAAAACAGTTCCAGTTCCTGCATGCTAAGGGCAAGTAGGGAGTGAGTGTTGCAGTCTTTTCTCTCACCTTTTTGTTTCTTAGGAAAATCTTATGTATTTTAGTGAAATTTGCTTCAAAGTAACTGAACATAGGATTAAAGTTTTAGCAGCCATTTATGTATCTGTGTCTGTATCTCCTGGCATTTAAATTGGGAATTTCTTTGCATTAACATCTTGATTTCTAGTTTGTTGCTAAAAAAAAAATTCAGTTGGTCACTCGAGAAAATTTGTAGTACTGGGAAAGGAAGATCTCATTTACTTATTTACTTAAAACAGCAGAGTTCCTTTTGTATCTTGATTTTTCAATTGTAATATTTTCCAAGCATCACCTAGAAGTCATTGTGCCAATACTTTGTAGTTATATTTTCCAAAAATAACAACAAAGTATTGGCACAATAACTTCTAGGTGATGCTGTGTGAAGCCCTGAATATGAATATATGTGCGTTCTGATGTTTGGCTTGCCATGGTGTTGACTTCGTCAGAGCAGATCTGAAAATGAATTCGGCAAAAGATGTCACGTCTCCCTGTATTGCTTGTGTTCAGTGAACAGAAATGCTATGACCACTGTATAAATGGCAACTGATAACTTTTCTCCTTATTTAAATTATTGGGATGTTTATACATTTCTATTGTCTCTCCCATCATTCTGGGTTAATATATGTTACATCATGCCAGGATGCTGATGTTCTCTAGGTCTATTTTGTGATTTGATTAGTACCTTAAGACTGCTGTTCAGCCAGTGCTGATTGTCCCTTATATTTACACCAAGTGTTCATTTCTAAAGCAATTTAACAGATGTTCCACATTTGTTAATTTGGGTTAATTACAATACTTTATTTGATATTAGTAATTATTCCTGACAATTTTGGTTTGCAAAACTATCCATTTTACTGGTAAGTAGGCATTTGGGACATGTATATACAATATGTGTGAGTTAGTACAGTGACTGCAAATGTAAAGTCAAAAGTTTGCAAATCATTTAATCGATCTATAAATCACTGAAAGAAATGGGTAGGCCAGTTCAGTGAAATTATCTATGGGTTGAGTAGGAAATATAAAGTCTTGAAGTATAAAGTACTCATAGGTAAATACCTCAAATGCTTTACACCCATTCTATGTTCTGTTGACATTTATTTTGTATCTTCTGTATCTTAGGTGTCTGATTCTTAGGCATTAATGATTCTTAGGCATGGGACGCGGTGGCGCAGGGGCTTAATGACGCTGGAGTTTGCCGGTCAGAAATGGTTGGCACTCCAGCGGTTCGGGCCCGACTCCGTGGGACGGGGTGAGCTCCCATCCCTTGTCCTAGCTCCTGCCCACCCAGCAGTTCGAAAGCTATTCCATCTGTGAGTAGATCAATGGGGACTCCTGTTTAGATGGGAGGAACCGGCGGTGCTGTGCGGGGGAGAAAAATACCGATGCTGGCCAAACTCCGAATGCAGCCGGCACGAGTGATAATCGATGCGAGTGGCGAGAAAGATCTTCGGAGGAGGAAAAAGCCCGGATGACCCCCCAGTGACCACTGCTGGTCACATAGTGCAATATATATAGCATTGTAGGATTTGTAATTGTAAGATTTGTCACTGTTAGGATTATATATACTTTGTGAGCTGCCCAGAGTTCCCCATTGGGGGGAGATGGGCGGAGAATAAATTGAACGTATAAATAAATATAAATAAATAAATTACTCGATTCACACTTGACTCATTTGAAATGCTAGGTTTGGGATTCCTGTCAATTAACATTTTATCTTGAAATTGATTAGGATTAACACCTGGACATCATAAGCACTGATCAAGAGGGTATTGGTGCATGCAATGTATTAGCCAAAAGTTATCTAGGAAAAGTCAGGGTACCCTTCAATAACCTACTTTAAGCAGCAACATGTATGGAGCAAGACTTGGCATCAGATAACATCTGTAACACTTCTGTGCCTGCCATTGCTGGGTACATTTCACTGTATCAAAAGAAGCCCTCTGGTAATGCTATAACTAAGTATAGTTTTTCTTTGTGAATCATATCTCTCATGTTTGTCCTGTTCAAGCTTCCATGTATATTGTGCTCCTGCATCCCAGTTCTCATCAACAAGAGGTATTTGATCAGGCACAGATAACTAAAACCTTCTTGGTTTTGACATAAACCCAGTACTTGGCCCCCTTAAACAATTCAGAAAATGGAGACTGACCATTCTAGTTCTTCAACTCCCATGTTAACCTAGTACTTCATCCTATAACATCATTCTTTAGATCAGTGATGCACAACCAGAGGTCCCAGGGAAGAGGTGGACTTCCAAAATTGGGAGTGCCACCTCCAGAGACCTAACTTTGAATATGATAGGAAGGGGGAAATGCTGAAAAAGAAAATGTAAATAGAACACTATCATTTTTTGTATGGGTCCTGGTCTGACAAACTACTTTCTGTAGAATGATCCTTTGCATGCCACTGAAAGGGCAAATATTCCCTCTATCAGGGAAAAAAAATGTACAATTTTGTGTGACATTCCAGTTGCAGAAGTGAAGAATGGCTCCTGTAACACAAAGCAAATGGTTATCTCCAAAATAAATGTGATAATGTTCCAATGAAGCTGAGTTCCTTAAGGACATGCAAAACAGATTTCTGTTCCTCCAACAATTAATAGAAATTGTTGTCATAACCATCTTACCCACAGCACCCATGGGTACAAAACCAGTCTTGTGCTGATTTCCATGTATATAATAGAAATCTGTCAATGCACAAAAGATCCAGCTTTGGCAGAGAGCCATTACATTAAACAGCTTGAGCCATCCTTACTTCCAACCTGCAATGAAATGCACACAACTATTTGACTGCAAACTATCATAGTTAGACGTGGAAGTAATATGGATAACAGCAGTTGTCCTCCATTCTTTCTCCAATTGTTTCTACCTGTCCTACCGGGTCTGGCAGGAGAAGCATGCTCTGGGTGCTAAGGAGGGCCTTTTCTGCTGGAGCATTCACCCTATGGAACATCATTCCATCTGAGATTAGGTTCACCTCAATCCTGCTGGCCTTTTGCAAGGTCCTAAAAACTTGGTTTTGTGCCCTGGCCTGGGGCACCGGATGTGTGATAGAGCCCATATAATCTTCCTGCCAATTTGGAGTTCTATAGTATTTCTGTTTTTGGTTCCAAGGGCACAGAGTACATATTCCAGTTTCCGTGCTCCAAGTCAACACTTAGCAGAGACTCACTGGCTGCTTCTGTTTCATTAGAAGTAATATACCGAAATGTAGTTACCTTACAGTGAGGCACAGCAGAAAATGTAGATTGGGTTCATGACCATGCTAATCATAGTACTGAATAAAACATGATCAGATTAATTCACGCAACATGCTAGCCCAAACAAAAAACCATTGTGGCCTGATGTGTGAACCCAGTCACAGCGATGATATGAAATCTGATGCATTGACTGGAACTGAGCCAAACGATGGAAATGGGACAATTGTAGAAGTTCCATTAAGCATATATGCAGTAGGTTGCAAATGTTGCTGATGTTTCACAAAGTGATCCTTTTCAGATGCTGGTGTAAATAATCATATGTGACTACCTTTGGATTTCTGTATTTAATCATTTCTGAGTGGTTCAAAAAGGGTACACAGTGCAATCTACAATTTACAGATTTGAAACCTCAATGAGCAGAATTAAGAGCAGGAGAAAACTACCTCTTTTAAAAAGAGAAGAAAGTGAATTTGTTTAAGTTTACTTGAAAAGGCCAGACACGGTAAAAAATTATAACTACTTGCATAAACCTATTCTCAGTGGTCTGGGAGCTACTACAGAAGAGGCTTTAACTTTTTTCGGATGGTATATATAGAAGAGTCTCCAAAAACTGATCCTATATATAGGTTTTCATCACATGTTACCTTAGCTCAGTGTTTCTTAAACTTTTTTTCTCTCAGAACCCCTTCCAACTTTTAAAAATTATGGAGGACCCCAAAAGAGCTTTTGTTTGCATGGGTTATATTTATCAATATTTACCATGTTACAAATTAAAATTGACACATTCATTGCCACTATCACTTCTCACAACTGTTTGATGGGGTTTTAATATTACATTATTTTTCAACATAGGCTGGCAAATAATTTTGATTTCGCAGACCCCTGAGAGGGTTTTGGGGGACCTCAGGTGCCCTAGGACCACACTTTAAGAAACACTGCCTTAGTTCATATGTCACTGTGATATTTTTACAAATTGCATATAAGCCTTGCCAGTAGTAATACAAATTCAGCCCAAGTGACTTCTATGGGGACTCTTATTCAAACTAAATGTTGCAAAGATTCAAAAGGAACAAGAACTCTATAGTGGAACCATTGATAGGGATAGGATATTAGAATCAAATACCAAAATATCTTTTTAATACCCAAACAAAACCCAATGCAGGTCCACAGTCTCTCTTCCTCCAGAGAAAAAGAGGTAATTCTTGCTTGCATCTTTGGGGTACGCTCCAACATTTGACCACTGGCAGGCCACAAGCCAAAAGGACTGTTTTCATAGGAAACAGCCAGTGTAAAGCAAGGGAGGAAAGAAGGGAAAATAAATAAATAAAAGAATTCCAAACGCTGAGGTTGGATGTTAAAATTAATTCCAAATTCACAGTCCAGAATCCAAGTTCAACCTGGTTTTGGAGAACTATAAAATTCCTGCAGCTGGCTAGGATCTCCAGTTAAGTAGAAATTATGATTCAGGCACATTGCCATCATTGTCTGCGTAGTAGTTGCAACCCATAATTAAAATGTAGCCCTGATTAATGATTTAGAGGAGCAGCCAAGCACATACATACATTTATTCAAAAGTACCCAGATAGGCATTGAATATTGTTCACATATTGTGAACCACTTTTATTGGGCAGAATGTTTGCTTAGAATAAAAGGGTCATTCAAGCTTGTAGAAGGGATCAGATACACTCTTATTCATTGGCAGAGCAATCCTGAACACAGGGTGGGGTGGGGGGTGGGTGTCTGAAGCTAAGGCACCATTGCACTCGTTCATGCAGTTCATTATGCTGCGATTAATTCCAAGGATGCTGAGCCACAATGACTGCAGATAAGAAGAGGCAATTTTTGGCCAAATTCTTTTCAAGGGAGTTAAGAATGCCATCTTGAGGTTGGTATAGTTTTTGAGCCTGTTCAGGACATAAGAGGGATCAGGCTGCCTACAGTACTTTTCCAAAGTCCCGTCCTTGTCAGCCTGTCTCTCTCCCCTCCTGACTGTTTACTGTCTCTCAGCTGACCTCCCTGGGAACTAGAATTTCTCCATAAATGTCTTTGAACCACACACAACCTACTCTCAACCTTGGGTCTGAGACAGAGTGAAAAATGAGAAGAAACCTTAGAGACACTACTCTGAGCTTCTTAGAGGAAGCATGGGAAAGAAAGATAGCTAAGAATAATTTAAAGTTGTCTCTTCTTCATCAAGCTCAAGGGAGAAGTTATTCCTTTTGCACTATTTTATGAGAATATATATATATATATATATATTACACCCCCCCACACACCATAATTATACACATGCATACACATACACACACACAATTGGCACAGCCTGCCCTGTAACTAGGGTTGGTTTGAACCATTTCTCCAGCCTCCCCCTCAAAGCTGGTGTGTGGGGTAGCAACTGGCCTGGGCATCAGTTCATTTTTTCCTGTTATTATCTAATTCAGCTCTTGATTTTTTTCATCCTTGGAATTAATCGCAGCATAATGAATTGCATGAACGAGAATAACGTGAATGGTCATAAAATGGCAAAGAAACGGAAACTGTAAATTGGACCGCTACTTGTAACACACCCGTTTTATTTGAATCACTCTCTAAGGGAAGATTATCAATTTTATTTGCCTTTTCTATCTTCAACTTTTATTGGGCTGTCTCTCGTGGAAAGATGGAGTGCATGGGCCATATGTTTCAGGGATTTGTTATCTACTTATTTTCACTGCCATTTCACTCCTGGTGCCTGCTTCATCTGCTGAAATGACAACCTGCTCATATTTTACCATAAAACTCCATAAAGTACCAATTCACTTTTTTAGTGCTAAAAATAAATGTTCCTCTCTTGACTTATGTAATGAAAATGTCTTCCTCTGCACTGTTTCAAATTACTTTGACATATTCAATCTTGAATTCAGTTATCAAGAACAACAATTAGCATACTTTAAAAAGGCATTTTTTAAAAAAAAAACAACAACAGCAGGGGAGATGTCTGTAGATTTGAGATTTCAGCAGCTTCACTCTTTGCAGCAATAACATAGTATCACAAGGATCTTTCTTTGCAGTTTCTTCAGAAGTGAAAGCAACATTTTGGGAGTTTTATAAAATACATCCATTTTATTGTTTTCTTTTCTTTTACATTCCATTTTATTTGCATGTTCTTGTTCTTTATGAGTGTTATTCCAAAATCTGATTCAAATTAATTTCTAGCTAAGAGAAATAAGATGTATAGTTAAACATTATTTTGCTGGCTTGCTCTTGTTTGATGTTCAGTCAAATCATTACTAATATATGAATTTGAAGTGACAGTGTTATTAACAGTATTTATTGGTTTTAACTGACTTTGTTTTTATGAGTATTTTATTGTCTTTATTGTATGTTACCAAGGTCATGAGAATAAGCAGCAAACAAATGACAATAAATGCATAAATTAAATCAATATTCCAAATTGTAAGGAAAATCATTGTTTTAGCTACTAGACAATTGTGATTAATAACATCCAATGAATAAATCAATAAACAATAGCTAGACAAGAGTTTTGTCTGTATGGTATCATATTGAAGGGCACTGTTGTGACTGCTAAGTGCATAAATACAGGTAGATAAATTAAAGAATTTTAATACAAGGAAAACTTGAACTAGGAAGGGGGAAAACTGCAATTTTCCTATCTCTAGGTTCACATGTCAAGACAAGACCCTTTCATCCAAAACTACCATAATCCATAATATTTGTCCTCAAAACTCTTTTTCTTGAAGTGCTTGAATATGAAGGAAAACCAAAATAGATATTCATGTGGCATCTTCTGCACAAAGGTTCATTTCTTTTCTTTGACTGGGCAGGACAAGAAAAAGGGAATTCCCTAAACTTTTGAAGTTGAACAGTCCAGGATTTCAACAATCTTGCCCATTTCTCAGTAGGAAGCTGGAAGGTTTATGAGAGGCTGTCTTGCTTCTTGAGCGAAACCTAGATTCTTGACCAAAAAAATCACAAATATTGGTTTTCCTGAGGGTTTGGCCTATGGTTTTTCATGTTCCCCAGGCAGTCAGGGCAAGGTCCACCTTAGTCTAATATTTTGTTTCTCACAATGGCCAACTGGATGGCTCTTTATGCTTTATGCAAACAAGAGATGGAACACAGCTCTTTTCTGTCACTGTTTCCCTGCAGCTGGTTTTTGAGGCATCCTATCCCCAACAGACAATAGCATTGTCTTAAGACTTAGCTCTTGAAAGACCTGTCCCCCAAGAATCTATTCCATCTCTTTTTAAAGCCATCAAAGATAGTGCCTATCAACACACTTTGTAGTAATTAATTCCATAGGTTTCACTGTGTGAAGAAGTGGCATTGTGTGAAGTAATCAGCTTCTTTGGATGATTGTTAGTCCTAGTGTTATGATTGGCACAGAAAACCTTCCCCTTCTCCACTGTCTCCGTGCTATGCAAGTTTTATACACCTTGATTATATCCCTGCTCAGCTACCCTTTTTCTAAGGTAAAGAAACCTTCTCGTTGGTTTTTGTTTTTTTGTTTTTTTGGTAAGAGTTAGTAAGAGTATAAATCTGATCAACCATACCAAGAAAATGATTGCCAAATTTAATGATATCTAATGGGTACTCTGACAAAGGAGATGCATTAATTTTACAATAATGAATAAATATTCAGCAATTTCTTAATGGGGCTAGAGATATTTCTTTATGGAATAAAACCTGATTGATAGGCACCAGTATTAACTTCTTTTTATTCTTTGTTTTGTTTTATATATTTTTAATGTATTTTACTGTTTTTAGCTTTGTTGTACACCGCCCAGAGTCGCCTGTGGTGAGATGGCTATATAAATTGAAATAATAATAATAATAATAATAATAATAATAGTAGTAGTAGTAGTAGTAGTAGTAATAATAAGTCAGGTCCAGCCCAAGAACAACGATGAAACAGTCCAGTCTAGTACAGTTCCTTTGTTAGCTTACACCTTATAGACAGAATCTTGCCATACTAAATCTATACTACAGCAACTAGTGGATATACCCTGGGAGATTCTAGGGAGTGGCTATCCTGAATCTCTTACTCTTCTCACGCTCCCCTTGTGGACTGTGTTGCCTCTTGTCTCCTTTCCCCTCCTGGAATGCACCCCCTCCTTCCTGATAGCCTTCATCTCCCACATCATATATTTTTTTCCAAAGATTAGTTTAAGTTTACTTTCCTATGATTGGGCAGTAATTTGGGATATAATTTAGTCTATAAGTAAAGAAATAGGTCTATAAAAAGTTAATTCTAGCAGATCTTTTCCTGATTTGGGGATTAAAATTATTTTAGAACTAGGATAGTGGACAAGGATACATTTGAAGTAATACATTACTTATTAATAAAAATTCAGGTATGAATTTAAATTCTATATAAAATTCACCCAATAAACCATTCAGACCATTCATGGGGATTTTTCATTTTGAAAACTTTTGATTCCGAGAATGGGGAATTTAATTTTTGGGCATCCATTGAAGATGGTTCTGGAAGATTCAATTCATCTAAGTACTTTTTCTACTGTTGGATTTGTAGATGTGTATAGAAATATTATGACCTTTAGTAACTTTTACTGGTTTTACAAACTTTTTTTTCTTTTTTGAATTTCTTTAATAGTCTTGAATTTAGTACCAACTTCATAATATTTTGTTTTAAAAATAAAAATAAAGTAGAAATTTTAGCTGTTTCTAAAAGCTCTTTTCCTTTGTGATTGTTTGTATACAGTATATTTATGTTCTATTACATTCTACTCATAAGTTCTTGATATCTGAATGTAATGCATTTATGACTTTCATAACATTCTTTTTAATTCTGATCATTTGGCTTATACACTCACTTCTTATCATTGCCTTCATGGTGTCCTATCTTGTTGTTAACAATGATTGCTTCTCACCATTTTAATTTTTTTTTTTTTAATGTCAAAACCTGAGCTTAATGTTGTTTCACTTGGTTGGAATTCAAATGCCAAAAATGAGTAAATGGGATGGTTCCATCTAAATTACATCCTAAAATCAATGGAGCATGATCTGAAATATGCATTGGTACAATTTCTGTTTGCTGCAGTTGATTCAAAAATATCTTTGAAGCTCAAATATAAACTATCCTTGAATGATATTAATATGTAAATCCTTTCATTAAGGGATTCATCGTTCCCCAAATACCGATGAGTCCATACATTTGCATAAATTTTACAGCTTCTTAAATACTAAAAGTTGCCTTCCAATTTTATGAAAAACTGTTTAATTCCCAGGTATACCTGCATCACTATTTAAATAATCCTTTAGAATCAAATTTTCCCAGCCAAGTTTACTCAGATCTTTTTATTTAATTCTTTCAATTCTGGTTTAGTACATTTATAATGTTATATTTTTATTAAAAACTTCTCTTTAATAAAAATAAATCTATCTTTCGGAATCTTTTCAATCTTAGCTTATATTAGCCTTGAATAAAATGATCAGATCTCTTGACTTATCAGTGCCTTCTGCAAAAAATTATCTTCCAAACTATTTGTCCTTGATCCTTTCTAACATATGTTTCCTATAATATAATCACAGAGGAGTTGAGAGATCTTAAATAAATTTAATCTTTTTTTATCCCAACCTCTGACATTCAAAGAAACAATAATTTATTCTGTAACACTGAATCTTCTTGTATTTCCCCAGACTACAAAATGTTCTTTTTACTTATTTTCTTCTTGGAGAGTTACACCAATATTCTATGTATGTATGTACGTACGTACGTACCTACGTATTTATTTATTTAATTTATATGCCACCCATCTCCCCCATCTATTCTAGATGTCCAGGGTTGTCTTCTGTTAGTCACTCAAGCAGTATTCTGTTTTTTAATAATTTTTTTGTTAAGGAGTTTAAATGCTTTCTTTCTCTGTAACTTAACAGGGCTAATACTGTACATTAAAAAAAAAAACAGCATTGTATCTCTGTTCCACTTTATCCCTTCCAGGTCATGAGCTCTTTGCCCATTTTTGTTTCTCACGTGGGTATTTGCAAACTTTATTATTTCATCTCTTTGCATATGCATTTGGGTGAGCCTCGAGGGGAAAAACCCTATGGGCATGTTGCACATCTTTCTCTGAAAGTTGAAAGTCTAGCAAAGGGCATTAATTTTGGAGATAAGTTATCCATTTAAATCAGTCTTTTCTGCATTTTCTCTGATGCCTTTAAGTCTCAAATTATTTCTTCTATTCTGGTCCTGGACATCTATCAAATCTAATCTAATGGCTGTAATTTTGGGGGGAAGTTTTCCAATATCAAGCTCATTTTTCATAGCAGTGTCAAATGCTTTACCAGCCATCTGAGTGACCTCTGATATTTGATAAGACATTCCTTTCAGTTGTTTATTAATTTGTTCAAACTTACCCACCAAATCCTTTCATATCTCCTTAGCTGACTTTTTCAGCTTTCCTTAAGTTGCTTAAGCATATCTTTCATTGAATCAAAATCCAAACTCTTTCCAGGACTGTGTATAATTTTTGAGCACCCTCTCGAGATAGGAAGTGCCGTTTCTGCTGTATTAGTTTGTCTATATAAGCTTTAATTCCTCTGCTTCTTTGTGAAGTTCCTTTTAAAGATATCTTTCTTATTTAGCCTTATCACTTAGCAGGATTCCGCCCAGATCCAATGGCTAAAATTATTGAAAGAGCTGGTTCAGGAAGAGAGCAAATGGCTCAGTGTGCCATTTTTACAAGTGGCTACCCACTCTCCCTCTCCCCCCCGCCCCCCCTCCCATAATTGAGGTTTTAAAGAATCTCCAGTCATTATGGAGAGACTTGGCCCTCTTTTCAGTCTCTTTTTCACCAGCCCCCTCCTTTTGAAGAAATTTCTCCTTTTGTAGCCCTGTGTTGAATCCTGCTTCTGTTTTCCACTTACATGTATGCTATATGGAATAACATTATGGCTACTATTTCTGCTGGTTCCACATCACTTTCATCTCACACTGATAGTCACCATGTAGGATTAAATTTAGGGTTGCCTTCCATCACTTTGGCTCCAACCCTAGTTGTTCTAGGGCTCAGTCATTTAGGTATGTAAATATTTGGCTTCTTCGTTGTGGCTTGAGCAGAATTGTGCTTGTGAAGTCCTCTATTAATTACAACAACTTCCTATACACCTGCACTGACAGGAGGGTGTTGGACTTGGCTTAATGGCCCCTTCAAACTCTATGATTATATTATATTACTTTTCTGTTAAGAAAGTTATATTGGTATGTTCTGAACCAATATGCTTTTGTTTTTTAAAAAGCTCTATGCAAACCTCAGGATATCATACTCTCTATCTTGGGAAACTCTCAAATAATCCTTCACCAGGTGCTGAACTAATTTGATTCAAACTCTATTGTGTATTTCAGTTAGTCTAGTCCTTTGTGCTTCTGATTGCTAGAAAAGCTCCGGCTTGTGAACTCTAGACATCTGGTGGCAAGTGCTGGCAAATTCCTTCTTCAGTGCTCATAGAATGTAATGATGAGAAACACTTGTTCCTCAGAAAACTTCTCCAACATTATAGCAGTTCCAGATGGCATGTGATATAAAATCTCATGGTCGAAGATGACACTACTCTGAAATAGATTACCTACTTTGGATGTTTTGTGATGATTTCATTGGTAGCTGGACCAGTCTAATCTATAGAAGATTGCTAACAGAAAAATAATGTGTTTTGCATTTGTCCTTTGTCTGTTAAACATGGATGAGAAGGAAGGATTGACTCTATTCTACATGGAGATTAAGTTTCACAACAAATGCAGAAAGGGCACACAGTAGTCAGAAGTTCTGTTTGAAGGTCAAAGTCAGAAGACTAAATGAATAGATTAAGAGAAAATGGGAATCAAGACCTAAATTCAGAACATAAGTCATAAATCAATCCAGATGTCAAGGTAAATGGATAACACTATCTTTAAGGGACACTGATTTATGATAATTGAATTCATGCAGCTTGACTGAGGTTGGTAAAGCTTTTATAGCTAACATTTCTCTTGGCCCTCCTCTATTCCAGCTTTCTGTTTCACCTAATTTCAGGAAGTCTCCCCTCCCTCCGCCACTAAGTTTGTGTCTCAAATTCCACTTCTGGCAGTTAACTCATGTATGTGTCCACTTCTGCGGCTCAGCAGCATTCCAGATTATTCCAGCTCAAAATCAGATGGCTTTCTTATCAGCTGTTCTTGGATTAAATAATGGTTCTGCTCAAGCCACCTCTTCCAGTTCAGCTATATTCTGGCCTCCAGTTCAAATGTCTTGATATCATTATCTGTGCCTAGAAACAATAATCCTTCCTGAATAGTCTCTCTTCATCCCGACTCATTTAAATCAGACTGATTTATGATCCCCTCAGTTTCCTCATTCCATATCTGTATTTCTAGCAAAGGCTTGGAAAATTTTTGACATGTTGATGGAGCAGTGACATAGCTCTAAATAGCTGATATTCAAGTGCTAGAAATGGGGAGTTATCCCATAATATTCAGTGTATTGCTGTGATCTCTTGATGCTTAAAGCGACATAAGTATATGTGTCTGCATTCTTGACAGTTTGCACAGTAGACTGTTTTTCTCATAACTGAATCTTCATTTTTGCTGTAAAGAGCTAACTTCAGCACTGTGATGGGGCTTAGAAAGGCAGAGCTGTTTTTATTTTGCCATCCCATATCATACCCCGCTGGCTCAGCACCTCTCTGAAGAATACTTTGATGAACCCCACCTTGAGGGCCCCTTAAAGAGAAACTTTTCATTCACATGCCTTCCAGCTTGAGCATATAGCTCTGCATTCAGCTTTTAAATATTTTTATGCTGAACTTATCCTCAAAAATAAAATGCAAATATATAAAACTGGAATAAAGGCCCAACACAACCTCAATATTGGAAAACATAGCAATAACAGTGATTAGTTTCTGATAAATAATTTATGGGGTGGGAGGAGGATGGATAATACATTTCATTAGGCAAATAATAGCACAATTGATTCATGAAGCCTGAGTCCTCAACCTTTCTGGGCCAGTGGAGACATTTGGAATGCTGAGATCATGTTACCAGCCCATTCACAAAATGGTTGCCATGATGGGTATGGCCAATTCCACTAGTCAAACAATGCATTAGAGTGCTCTTCTACTTCCTAAGAATGCCTCTAGCATCCAGGCATTGTTTGGAACACAAGTTATAACTGAGGCACGTGCTTTACTTTGTAGCTATTAGCTTTCCATTTGTTTTTTAAATTAAAAGCATCTTTAAAAAATAATACGGAGCAGGAAGTTTGGCAGTTGCCCCTCCTTACCAAAAAGTGTTGGAGATCTGCTGTCATCCCAGGTGGCATTCTAGGGACTTAGGACAGAGCATAAATCTTTTGAATTTGTGGTGCTGATCCACTTCATTATATAATAAGCATTGGGTATACAATAAATAAATTGAATAAAAATAGGAAGGAACATGAGCAATTTATTAAATCCTTATTGCCCAATCTTGTTCCTTCCTTCAGCCATGCTGGTTGGAAATTATGGGAAATGAAGTCCAAGTCCTCTCGGACCAAGCTTTGCCAGGCTGATTGACACAAAGATGTATGTGGGATGCTAGATTATGCTTGTAGGTCTATTGGTAAATTATAGTCCCATGTTAATGCGGAAGACAGTATTGTTAGGTCAGGGATATAGAGGGGATGCTGGGGAAGGTTAAGTCTGAAGTAAGAGCTCTGGATGTCCTCTAATGATTAGCTGCATCTGGTGCTTTTATGGGAAGAGCTACAGATTTATAATGAACAACATCCTGACCTTCCCCACCCCCACCAAAAGACCTTTCTGAGATTGTGCTAGGAGGAGGAGGAAGTGAAAAATTCATGTTGATGTCCTTAGGACCACACACATTTTTTCAGTTTATAGTGAAAAAGAACAAAAGTAAGGGAAATTGAAGGGCATGTTTTTTTCCTAAATGCCATCAGCTGCATATTATTTAAGTAAATATCAGTGTTGATCCCCAATTCACATTTTGCATGGAGGAAGGCATCATAAGAAATCAAACACTTGAGTTTTAATTTCCTACATCAATATGTTTCACTCAGCTTGATGAATGTTCATCTATTTATGCTGTGGTGTTCTTGAAATCAAATTCCGTAAGTGGGTCTAAATTGGATTTCTTCACTCCTTTTACTGTAAGGCAAGTGCTTAATGTCAGATGAATCAAGAGGAAATGTCTAAAAGAAGGCAATGCAAATGCCTATAGCTATGAAATAATTAGAGAATTAACAGCAGCTTCCTGTTATTTAAAAGCTACCGTGAGCAAAGAAGTAATCTATCCTACTTGGTTTATCCTATCAATTACACATTTTATATTAAAGTGGAAATTAAGGTCAGGGGGGAAAAAAGAGATTCTGAATCTGGCCAGGCTACTTTGAGCATTTTCAGTAAAATAAGGGTTGTACCCAGAGAACAAATGTGTAATGTAACCCTAGGGTTATTTATTCCAAATTAAGCCCTATTGAATTCAATACAGTTTACACTCTAGCAAATACAATTTGGATTGCGATGAGGGTTCATTTTTCTCCCAAAATAGCCATGCATGAAATAAATGACAAATATTCACTGATTCATTTATTGTAAACATTTTAGTATGATGATTTCCAAATTGGCATGAAGTAGAAGCAGTTCCATGCAAAGATAAAATACAGTGCAGTTAAAATAATTAGGAAAAAAAACATACAGGAATATCAGTGGAATAAAAATTATGTGTAATAATTCATTGGAAACAGTTGTTGAATGCTCTAAATTAGATGTTCAAATATAGGACAACATGGAATAAGGAATTAGGTTCCAGTAGATATATGTCACTAGAAGACATGTTGGCATTTATATTCACATTTCTATCGATTCCAAATTTGGATGCATTCAGCAAAATATTATTGCATGAATATTGAGTATCTATGTGCCTTTTCATGGAGGGCTCAGTTAAATGCTGGGGATATTTTGCTCTAACTACATCGCTGCAATGAAGTTGACTGGATCATATGATGTGATCATGTGCTATTGTGGGTTCCTTTGGAGCTGAAATCATTTCAGGTGATTATATTATTCTGGAAGACTCATTGATCTTTATAGATGCTGACAAGCTCTATGCCAATAGTTTGGGAGTTAAGAGGACAATAGGAATGGATAATGCTCATATCTGTGACTACAAAGAAATTGATACTATAAGGCAGGAATGGCACCAGCTTTGGGTCAGTTATGCAATGCATGGAAGAATTCACTTCTCTTTCTATATTTGAATAAATATTTTATATAGGGAACCCCGTTTGGGGAGAAATTTGCTCAAACCCAAAGTATAGTAATTGCCTCTTTCACATGACTGCAGGACTATTTCCAGGTCTCTACGAAAGATGGTCAGGCTATCTAACTGAGTAAGATAGGAGAGAGAGATTGGTATTTTCTTTCAGAACCCCCTATTGTTCTTCTCCTGGCCATCTCTTCCAGTGACAGAAACCCCACTCCTCCCAAGGGAGACCACAACTTTAGTGATAGGTATCTAGGGCTCTGTTTTTATGTTTTGCTCTGGCTCTTTCATTGGCCATTTCTGCAACATTCCTAAAGGTTCCAGTAATCCTTTGCACTCACAATTTGATGAGAGCCACCCGTTAATCTACAACTTCCAAGGAAGGATTTCTGCTCATATAACCTTACCTGGATAAGGAATCACACAAACATGGGTCTAAGTGTAGGCCTGCTTAATGAAATAAGCTTTTTCAGTTCCAGTAGTAACTGGATAATCGACAAATTCCAAATTTAGGTTTTAAGAAAACTATTTTTCAACCCCTCCAAATTTTGCAATGCAGTTAATTTAAAGTACTATATATTTTAGGACAAAATACATTAATCCAGGGGTTCTCAAACTTGTGAATTTGTGTAATTCCCCCTCCACCATAAAACTAATAATAATTTCATTAGCATTAGGGCTGGGCAACAAGTAAATATACCACTTATTTTTATTAATTACATTTTAATCTATTTCTCCAAATAAAGCAATGCTAGAATTTTCGGGGGGGGGTGCCTTCAAGTCAGTCGTAATTCCTAACAACTGGCTGGACAAGTCCAGAGTTTTCTTGGCAACATTTTTAGAAGTGGTTTGCCATTTCTTTCTTCTTAGGGCAGAGAGAAATAACTGGCCCAAAGTCACCCAGCTGGCTTTGTGCCTAAGGCAGGACTAGAACTCATAGTCATCTGGTTTCTAGATTGGTGCCTTCAAGGACTACACCAAACTGGGTCTCACTAAAGTCTTATAATGTTATAAAATAAAACTATTTCACTGGGGAAAAAAAACAAAGAAATCACATTTCAAACATACTTCTTAAATAGGAGCTTGGTTATTTTTGCACAGCAGTTAGAAGCCAGAACACTGTTCCATTCACGTAGCATAAAGTCCCCCCTTTCTTTATGGTGTGCAATTATTTTTACTTGCCAAAGTCAGGAATATTTTTTTAAATCTGGGCATCAGACATAACACTGTTCCTTGGCTTAAGTCAGCTTCTCTTAAACTGCTCTTAAATTCCTGCTGTTTGCAAAACACAGGCAGGCTGTAAATTGTTTTTGGCACTCTCTCCCAATGCAGCTACACTGAGCACTCTCTCTCATTTCTAACCTGGTGCTTGATGCTTTTAAACCTCTCCCCCATTCTTGCAATTCCACTCTCACTGCAGTTTCACAGCCCTTCCTCCCTTTCCCTCAGTTTGTAATTCCTTCTGCAGAGAGAGAAACAGATCAGATGGTCAGAGGTTTGCATACTTCTCCTTTGAAAGACAAAGGCAAACTAAAAAAAACAGTAACACAAACACTCAGGCTTCAATCAGGGCTCTGGAAACATTGCTTTGAATTCATCATATTTTTGCGTCAAACTGGGTAAGTTCCCTTGAGCTGATTTGCCAGAAAAGCCCACTCATGTATACCTCCCATCCATTATCTTGTGACTATGGGATGGGGGTGGGGGAGTGGGGAGGAGGAGCCCATGTTGAAAATCACTGCAGTAATCTACATGCCATTGGAGAGAAATGAGAAAAGCAATTTCAAAGGGCACATATTTGAATTCCTGTGATTTTTAAAAGAAATGTGCCAATTCATAAGAAATGGAGACAGGATGTGAAATTGTCATGGACCATCAATAATCTAATCATCATCCTGAAATATATGTGATGCTCTAGCAAGTGATAAAAGGGGGAGGGAAGAGAGAGGAAGGGAAGAAATAGTTATAGACCAAAAGTGGTTTCTAGTTTTTCCTTTTTCCACAAAAGAAATGTTTGAGTTTAGCTTTTTAAAAAGTGTTCTGGTCACAAGTCTGATTGCTCCTTATTTAGGCTGGCACCTGAAAATATGAAAACAGCAAATATGTATATCATTCAGGCATGCTTACTGAGAGCCATGACTAGCTGCAGCTTCCTACTGAAGTGACAGTTCTAGATTTCCCTCTGCATCAGGTACGAAGTGACATAATTAATTTCTGGTTCAGATGCCCATATTTATGCATGCTTAATGGCTACTGAAATAGATGACTATAAGAGCACACGACTGGGCAGAGGATCACAGCCAAAGAGAACATATTCATCTTAACGTTTTGCAAATCCCACTCACTGCACAAGGACAGTTTGGCCAGAGTCTCACACAGAGGAAAATACATTGCCTAGAACTGGAAGCCAAGATTTTAATAGGAATCAAGGGGCCATTATATGCAAGCAAGCAAACAAACAAATGTTGAGCTAATATGTTAGTTCAGTTGCTCTTAGGCAGCAGTGCTGAAATTATGTGGTTGTTGAGTTATTCAACTGGCTTACCATGATACTGCAGATCCAATTACAGATCTGAAGCACTGCTATTTCTCTGTGATATCTTGCATGGATGGCTGATTAAATCCAAGGCCTTTTAATACTTTCAAAACTTCTGTGTTCCTATTGTGCTTTCAGAATGGCTGACTGTTCTGCATCCCTTTATATTCCATGCCTGTCTCACTCTTGACATCAGCAGGTGTTCTTCAGGCATTTCTCTCTTTTTAGCTTTTATGGCCTTTGTAGTTGCTATTTTATATATGCCAGCAGTTTTACTCACACCTGAAATGCTGCACAAATGGAAGAAAGGAGGGAGGGAGGAAGGGGAGGGAAGGCTAGCAAACAAGCCCAAAACAATAATTACTTTTACTTTTTGAAGTAAGTCCAGTGCTGCTGCCTTCAGCCTATTTATGTATGATGGAGTTTAGAAGTTGCCTTTTCTTTGAGGGCAGTCTCAAGCCCTAAGCCTCTTGAAATATAAGAGGGCAAAAGAAGCAGGTAGATTGCCAAAGTCAGTGCTGCAGTATGAAGATGTCAAGAATTGCTAATTTCCCACTATTCATGTCCATAGACCCTAAATTCCCCACCTGATAATCACACCAATTATCCATAATTCAGTCTGATCATTCTTAGCCAACATGGCCATTAGCTATAGTAGCTGTGAATAATAGGACTTATATTTCAATACATTTAGAGAGCACCAAGTTGGGGAAGACATTTCCACATAGGAGAGGTCTACCAATATTGCCACTCTTTTGCTACTGCTAGGTCTCTGAACAAGACTATAGTGAACTTAATCCCTATAGTTCAGGATATGTATCATTCTAACAGTAGATGTCTACTTATGTGCACCATCATTCACTAACAGCCCTCCTCTATGATGGTGACTTTGCCTGTCTTCTGCCATCTCCATTTCATTTTCCAGCTGTAGATGAAATGGAGCTGTCGAAAACTCCATGCATATCACCTGGGATGTGCTGCAAACCGCTTTTGTATAGACCAAATTGACAGGCTAAAGTCATATTGAATGTAACTATCAGAGCTTCCAATACAGAGTGTAGTACAGCTTTGTATAGCTGTGGTAAGCCTATGCCTGCATAAGAGGGGACCCATGGAAGGCATTCTAAACTTAGACCTGTCTGTTCATAGGAATCATAATTTTAAACCTTTAATCCAAAGGAGCTATGGCACTTGAATATCTCAAGCCTTTCCTCTGAAGAGTTCAGATTGGCATTTGTGGTATATGTTCTCCCCCCCCCCCGCCCTTTATCATCATCACCATCTGCTAAGAGGAAGAATATTACTTTTAAAATTTAATCACAGTTGTTCCTGAACAAACTGCTTTACTCTGCTTTTCAGTTAGATTGTAACATCTCTTTCCTCTACACCCTATTTTTACAGAATCGTTTTACAAATACTAAAAAATCCAAGAAATAAGGTCCATTACAAACTATAATGAAAAGTAAGTCAACCAATCTAAGCCCAAATCGTAATCTTTTGAACATATAGTAGACTTGAATGTTTATTTGCCCAGTTAAGTGAAATAGTTCAAGGTTGCTAGCTTTTTCAAATAGATACCTTCTGGCTTGACATTGTCTTCATGTTCTTCAAAACAACAGCTGCCTCTAGTGTTAAATGCATATAATTACAATGAGAAAAATCTTACATTTAAGGAAAGCAGAACTGAAAATGAATATATGACGATTACCATTTGTAATAAATAAGTCAGTAAAGGTCCATCACATTTTACTTTAGAAAAGCATAAGGCTGCATGACTCTACATTGACTCTTTATAATGTAATGGGTGATTCAGTCTAGTGTAGCTAAATGTAAGCCCCACAAAAATCAATGTAATCCAAATACTTAAGACTCTTCCAATATATAATGTGCAAATATCCAACAAAAGATATACATGAATGCTTTACAGAGATATTTTTCTTGTTTTTAATGGGGTTATGTGTTTAATGTTGCTAAGCCCACCTAATTTTCTTTTCATTTTGCTATTATGCATGAGTTGTGAATCTTCCCTATTATTAGTGTTATTAGTATTACATTCCTTCCACGGGCTTGTTTAGAAGCGTCAACTATTATCTAATTGTCCCCTTTTGGACTGCATTAGATGATCAAACAGTGTGAATAGAATGAAAGCAGATACGGTAACACTTTTTTAAAGTACCCATATATACTTGTGGATAAGCCCATCCTTGGATAAGCCAATCCTCAAATTTTTAAACAAAATACCATGAAAAATGTGCCACTTGCAGCTAAGTCAATTGTGAAAATTAAAATGTATATAAACTTCGAGGATCAGCTTATCTGCAGGTGCACATTTTTCATGGTATTTTGGTTAAAAATTTGAGGGTCGGCTTATCCAAAAGTATTTATTTATTTTGATAAAGATTCCTTCACTGAACTACCTTCCTCTTATTGCTGATTGTGCTGCATCTTGTTTTAGGAATTGGGAATATTAGGAACTGGGAATAACTAGGATCTTTCTAAATATTATGTAGTACTTAGCAAATTTAAGCTGAGGGCTAAGTATTATGAATGAAAAAGTAATGGAGATAGGGTAAAGCAAGGCAAGATTTTGCTAAAGAAATAAGTCTTGAAGAAAGAACCCATGAAAGATTTCACCTGAGAACTTATGGAGAGGCTGCCCAATGCATAGAACTGCAATGGCTTTCAAAACTGGAATAAGAAGACAAGGAGGCAACTGTGTGCTCATCAGTGATCAATATTCAGACTCAGCATAGGAGTATTATGTAAGAAGTGTGAAAATGAAAGGGAGGTTTAAGGCAGAGAAGCAGAGTAGCGACTTGAGATTTTGCTGTGATCCCTGAGAGGGAGATCATACAATGACTTTCTGCACAGTTATAATTGAAACTTTAGTTCAATATGTCTGGAAGATATCAGACAGAGGAACGCTGTATGATGATATTGGAATACTAGATGAATCAGAATGTTGGTGCTGCTATAGTTTCTATTTTTGCAGCTCTTTTGATACTGGGAGACTTCTCTATTGTTTTAATTAAAATTCAGACAAGCTATTTGTTCATCACTTTATGTACTTTAAATCTCTATTATCATATATACGTTTAATATTTCAAAAGCAGATTTATATGCCATGGATTCTCTTCATATTATTCTCTATGTAACCAGGTAGAAAATCAAAAAGCGATAACATGAATGAGAATGCATACATTACAGAAGACCAATTGGCAAAAATTGCAGAAGCCTACAACTACTTGTATACATAAAATAAATGAACACAAGGCTTTAAGGCATTAAAATACCATATGGGCAAATACAGCAATTTACAAATATGTAAAACCAGAAACACAATTCAGGCATTTAATAGTAGATTTTATTATATTGGAAAAAAGCACCATATTACTTTTATATAAAAGTATGAAATCTTATTCTGTTACAGAAACTGATGTGACAACTCCCAAACTACAAATGTGATGCTGAAACCATATTTTGGTGAGCAGAGTAGGTTTTCTAATATCTTTTACAAAACACTAGAGCTGAAGAAACAAGAAGACCACCTCATGTCTGATAACATAAATTAGTTCATACCCTCCCCTCCCCGCCCCCAATTGTGCACAGGCAGAATTGAACTTCCAATGGATGTTCCATAATAATAGCTTTATGGCTGGGCTCTTGCCATAATCTCTTGATTATTCACAGAGATGAAAATCTCTTGGCCATTTGAGAAGTCTTACATCATTTTTTCATAAGCTTACATCAATTTTTCAAACAAGTACACACCACAAGCAATATTTTATCCAAATATGTTCATAACACTACAGCAATATTTGATAAAGATCTCTGTTTAAAAAAAAACTATCCACACTCCACAATATTCACCATGCACGATTTTTACACCTAATCCATCTAAATTGATCGTTTGTCTCTGTCTTGCCTTTGTTTCACTAAACAAAGTGATGCAAATCAGGGTCCTCTGCTTTTCTAGGTTATATGTAAAAATGATTTACAGAAGGATACATAGAAATATCATCCTGCATTTACAAATACATCCCCCTGCCAAGCTAATGCCTGCACAATCTGTTTTGCTTCAGAAACAGAAACAAACATTAAGAAAATTAAGCTAAATATTGTGAGATGAATATTGTTTTCTTAAACAATCTATTAAACAGATGAGTGTTACTGCCAACAACTCCAATTTCCTAGGTGTCATTACTATTACAGCTTGCCAACCACTTCTGCTATAAACTTAATGATAGATTCCTTTAAAAATCACGTTTCTTCAACATTTGCTAGAGCAAGAGGGATTTCACATCTATCACAAATTTAGACTTACACTATCTTAACTTTCTGGATTATGGGTCACCTATATGTTTGGCTTGTCACATTTTTTTTCCAAGAAGGAAGGAAGGAAACTAAACAGATGTTTTAGAGCTCACCCCGCCCCCCAACATTACTTTATATGAACTGGGCCAATTCAGATGGCTGCAAGAGAAAGTAACAATCTTATTTCATTAGTAAATGTGACCTCATAGCATACAGACAGACCTGCATACAGTAGGAGGTGATGATAAAATGAATTGCACTACTTCAGATACGTAATAAGCTTTTCTGGAAAGGTTAAAAGATTCATGCAACGGTTTGTGGGGGGAACAACAGTCAACAACTGACCAAACTAGACCCTCACAGTTTAATTTTGAATTCACAAGGTGGGTGCCTGTTTTTTTTAAGGCGAGATTTAACTGTATTATTCCACATGTGTAGTCTGAAGCAGTAGGCAATTAATTACACCACTGTTGAACACGCGGCTTCAGCCAAACATCAGTATTAGAGAAAAGTTGCTCATTGTGGTATCATGTTGCCCTTTGAGGATTTATCACATTTTTCACAAGGGCCAGGTCAGATGTTACATACAGATAGCAATTCTCAACCTACTTTTCTAACTGTGCATCTTTTTGTCCCAAATTACCATCTACTCAAGTTGACAGTTTCCCCTGGGTGCTTTTCATTAAACACTTATAACTGCTATCAAATGACATTGCCCTCAACATTGGCCACTTAACATTAATGATAATAATTAAGAACATATTACCTGAGAAAAAAAGACTGACGTTATAAATGAGGTTACTGCAGACACTTCAAAATAGTCACTAGTACTGAAGCTGTCATTTCTATCATAGCAACACTGAGAACCTGATGACTCTGTCATTTCATCACTGCAATACCAGAAATGAAAGAATATTTCAAAAGATGACATTATGAACAACACTAAGAAAACAAGCATCATTTATTAAAATGCTTGGCAATTGGCAGAAAGTTTAAGTAGTCTGTCCTTGGCTGCAATGCAAAAGCTGTACCTGGGTTCCTATTTTCTAATGCAAATACTGCATAAGAACACAAATACGGACTTTTGAATCTCTGGGTATTTCATAGGTTTCTCACATAGTTTTCAACTGCAACAATCACATAGTCTCATTATAGGGTTTTTTAAATAAAATATCTTCCACATTACAATTTCTTGTACATTTGTGAATAGTGCCATCAATAAAATAACTGAGCACATACAAGAATTTAAGTTTCTGGGTTGACATGACAAAAACAATTCACATCAATGCATTATTTTGCTATAACTCAAGAACAGACAACCCACCAGCCTTAATTTTACAGTTTCTAATGGCAAGCAAAAGAAGTAAGGTGCACTGAAACTTTTTTAGGCTTAGCACACTGAAAATTGGGAAAAAATGTAATAAAGTCTCTGCTTATTTTCATGATATGAAAGATACCAGTGCCCCATTTGCTGCAATCTTTCTCTCACAAAAATAAAAACTGTACTACACCAGCCATCAAAAGTTTGTCCACTCAATACTATAACTGGAAATGATCAACAATTGGTAGAAAAGATTTCTGTTGCAAAATACTTCTAGGACTAGTTATAACATTCCTCCTAATAAGAATTTTAAAATAACTTCATCTAAGCTGATTTTCAAATTATCTAACAAAATTTAAAACAAAAAACAAACAGGGATCATGCATTTGTGACTGTGGTTGCATTTTCCCTTTTCTCTTTGAAAGCATTCTCAAAAATCAGGAGGAATCTCATTCAACTAGCTTTGCTATTCTACTTGGATTCAGCACAAGGACCATCCTCTGATGGTAGGGAGGGGACACTATCGTGAGAAACAGTATCAATGCTTTGTGCTTCTGACTGAAGATGGACTGATACCTCCACAGCTATTTCTTTGCCATGGTCATTCACAGAACCATCATCTGAATCTCCTGCTGGTGAATTACTGCGCTTTATTTCTGGGTTTAAGGGATAGAGTCCCCCTTGGGCACCAAGTGCCTGGGTCTGTTTAACTCCAACTTCATCAGGGTCGTCAACATGGACTGCTTCAAATATTTCTTCCATAAAGGCCCTGCAGTTAAGGATTAGAGGTGGTAGAGGGATACTCCTGGCAAGTTCTTCAATGTACCGGGCAAATTCCATAGTTTTAAACTGGGTGACTTTGGCCAGCTCTAGAGTTTTAGCAGAGGTAATAATAGGAATGCGTTTGGCTATTTCAAACGCCTTCTGTAGCTTCTCAGCCCCTTCAGTCCTGAAGAACTCATTGATGGCTTTCTCTGTCTTACGAAGATGGCTGCTCATCATGCACAGACGTGTAATATTCAGGATTAGGATGATAGTAAAAGCAACTAGGCAGACAATCATGTAATAAATGCCCATGTCTCCAGATGTGGAGACAACTCTGAGAGTGACTGAATAATAAGAAGTGCCATTTTCATTTGTGACAATGCAAGTATATCGTCCCCGATCACCAAAGATTACACTTGTGATATTAAGGATATTGTCAGAGATCACCAGCCTTCCATCTAAAGACACAAATAGAAAGGAATGTTAGTGTTGTAGGATCAAATTATGTTTTTATATTTTCTCAGGTTAGCGTGCACAAGAGATGGGGCCATTTCTTTTGTGGTTCCATCTCTCAATACATATATGCCCACAACTTCTGTTTAATTATTTATAAATAGGTTTTAAATACTCTTTTATTCTAATCTGTCTTTAATTGCTGGAGCTGTTCTGAATTTTAAAAACTGTTGTTCCTCATATTCTACAACAAACATAAATCACATGAAGTTTAGCAGGAAGAACTAAATATTCCAAACCAGATTTTCTACAATTCCCTTTTATTTTGGATTAATATTATCTATTTATTTTCCCTTTTATCCGTATCAAAATATTATCTAATTATGAATATTTTCACTGCAATTGTAGTTAAATCCTCCAGATAGTAAGAGCAGACAACAGCTGCTAACAGAAAGTGGACAGTTGGACAAAACATTTTAATGCCTGCATGCATTAAAGTTTCTAATTCAGAGAAAGGGACTTTCTCATCCAGAGTCCAATTAATAGTCAAAACAGTGATCTTTAAAAGATACATTAAATCAATGCAGCAACTTTGGTCTAAGCTTCTAATTGTCTTGAAAACTCTGTCTATGCAATATAACCTTAATTCCTACAGATGGAGTTCAAATAACTAGATTCAGGATCTGACTGGGGTTTCTTCCACTTGTTTTTCTCTACAGACACAACTCTGTTGCTGAAAATCCAATCTTCCTTGTAGTTGCTGTAAAATTCGGATGAACAGTCCTTTAAAGGGGACTGTCTCAGAAAATGCTACTGTTCAGAAAGGCATTCACAGATGTGCCTCCAGGTTCTTTTCATCCCCAAATTCCAAGTGATTATAGTGTTAAAGCAACTTGACTGAACGACCTATTTATTACAAGATGATTAAATAGATATAACTGGATTCTTAACTGTGCAAACAATAGTTGCCCAATGTTGTAATTTAAGAGAGATGTGTACTACATTTTAATATAGGTATCTTTAAGCTCTGTGATGGCATATCTGACATTTTTTTCGTCATGCTTTTTATGGAATGTGACAAAGAAGAAAACCTCAATGATAATTATATAGTGAGTCAAGCTTATTGTAACATTAGACAGACAGGTGTGTCTTACCTCTTCCACCTTGCTCCAGAAGATGCCCTTTTGAGTTGTACCACAGTATGGTGTCCTGCTGGCTAATGTTCAAATTACATTCAATGAAAGCACAGTTACCTTCTTTTGCTATGATATCCTGAGGAACAGGAGATTTTGTCAAGGCTTGAAAGATAGGGAGAAGTGATATGTTGAGAGGCAGGGACCTTGATCCCACTGTAAATGTCAGGTTGGAAGCAACATTTTCTTGAGCAAAAACACTAATATTAAGAACCAGAGTCAAAAGGCAGCAGCTGAACTTCATGGAAGCTTAAAATTAAGTGCTTCTTTCGTTGAACTTAACTACTGAAGAAAGTTAACACTGAAACAATACGCATTATGTTGATCACCAGAGAAGATATTGATTGATGCATCAACCATTGTCTTTGAAGATGCCTAAAAAGCAAGTACATGGAAAATCCAACTAAAATTCCTTCTGTTTGTGGAAGAATCAAAGTTTAGCAGCATTTTCTCTCACTGAAGATTATTTATTCTTAATACCCCATAATGGAGAGAAGCACCTCCAGAATTTTCTCAGTCTTTGAATCCTACACTTTTCCTAATATATATTGAACTATAAAATTACATTAGTAAAGCAAAATCCACAAGCTTCAATCATAAAATAGAGTTTTCAAACAGAACAGCTTATTAAAGTTAGTGAAGCCTAAAACATCTGGCAAATTTCTGTGATTTTTTCAGGTATGTTATATGAAACTTTATGACTGAAAAAATATATAGCTGTTCTACAGATTCAATCATTTCATCAATATTAAGGAATTTCTGTCCATAATTTAACTCAGGATTAGGAACATTTATATCCACTGAAATCAATGGCCCAAAGCACACCAAATTGTCTGGACTGTGACTCCATATTTTAATAAAGTAGCAAGAAAATGTCTTAATTTAGAAAAATCAAAGGATATGTACATACTCATACACACACATGTACATACAGTTTGAAAAATCAAAGGATATGTACATACTCATACACACACATGTACATACAGTGGGGCAAAAAAGTATTTAGTCAGCCACCAATTGTGCAAGTTCTCCCACTTAAAAAGATGAGAGAGGCCTGTAATTTTCATCATAGGTATACCTCAACTATGAGAGACAAAATGAGAAAAAAAATCCAGAAAATCACATTGTCTGATTTTTAAAGAATTTATTTGCAAATCATGGTGGAAAATAAGTACTTGGTCACCTACAAACAAGCAAGATGTCTGGCTCTCACAGACCTGTAACTACTTCTTTAAGAGGCTCCTCTGTCCTCCACTCGTAACCTGTAGTAATGGCACCTGTTTGACCTTGTTATCAGTATAAAAGACACCTGTCCACAACCTCAAACAGTCACACTCCAAACTCTACTATGGCCAAGACCAAAGAGCTGTTGAAGGACACCAGAAACAAAATTGTAGACCTGCACCAGGCTGGGAAGACTGAATCTGCAATAAGCAAGCAGCTTGGTGTGAAGAAATCAACTGTGGGAGCAATAATTAGAAAATGGAAGACATATAAGACCACTGATAATCTCCCTCGATCTGGGACTCCATGCAAGATCTCACCCCGTGGGGTCAAAATGATCACAAGAACGGTGAGCAAAAATCCCAGAACCACATGGGGGGACCTAGTGAATGACCTGCAGAGAGCTGGGACCAAAGTAACAAAGGCTACCATCAGTAACACACTACGCTGCCAGGGACTCAAATCCTGCAGTGCCAGATGTGTCCCCCTGCTTAAGCCAGTACATGTCCGGGCCTGTCTGAAGTTTGCTAGAGAGCATTTGGATGATCCAGAAGGGGATTGGGAGAATGTCATATGGTCAGATGAAACCAAAGTAGAATGTTTTGGTCTAAACTCAACTCGTTGTGTTTGGAGGAGAGAGAATGCTGAGTTGCATCCAAAGAACACCATACCTACTGTGAAGCATGGGGGTGGAAACATCATGCTTTGGGGCTGTTTTTCTGCAAAGGGACCAGGACGACTGATCCGTGCAAAGGAAAGAATGAATGGGGCCATGTATCGTGAGATTTTGAGTGAACACCTCCTTCCATCAGCAAGGGCATTGAAGATGAAACGTGGCTGGATCTTTCAGCATGACAATGATCCCAAACACACTGCCCGGGCAACAAAGGAGTGGCTTCGTAAGAAGCATTTCAAGGTCCTGGAGTGGCCTAGCCAGTCTCCAGATCTCAACCCCATGGAAAACCTTTGGAGGGAGTTGAAAGTCCGTGTTGCCCAGCGACAGCCCCAAAACATCACTGCTCTAGAGGAGATCTGCATGGAGGAATGGGCCAAAATACCAGCAACAGTGTGTGAAAACCTTGTGAAGACTTACAGAAAACGTTTGACCTCTGTCATTGCCAACAAAGGATATATAACAAAGTATTGAGATGAACTTTTGATATTGACCAAATACTTATTTTCCACCATGATTTGCAAATAAATTCTTTAAAAATCAGACAATGTGATTTTCTGGATTTTTTTTCTCATTTTGTCTCTCATAGTTGAGGTATACCTATGATGAAAATTACAGGCCTCTCTCATCTTTTTAAGTGGGAGAACTTGCACAATTGGTGGCTGACTAAATACTTTTTTGCCCCACTGTATGAAATAACATCTTGCACAATTAGTACTTTCTGTGACACAATTTTGCAAGCATAAATCGGCTTTGGACACTTTTTCTCAACTACCATAGGAAGATCTACCACCTCTTAGAAAGGAGATGGCAGCACAGTGTGTTCCAGGGAAAGTATTAGATAAAAAAAAAACTTTCTATTTTTTTGGCATAGTTCTAGAACAGGGGAATAAAACAGACTTGGAGTTGGATTAAAAAAAACAAATTCCATTAACAACAAAGCCTTTCCCCATTTTCCCTGCCTGGGCTTCCTTGGCAGTATATCTGCCATGACTTCTCCCCTGCTCAACTCCATAGAATGTTAACATATTCCTTAAATGTTTTGAGGAAAAAAATAACACAGCTCAAAAAATATAATACAAATATAGCTTTTAATTATATTTTATCATTTGCTAAATAGAAATGAAAGATAAGTTAACAGACCTGGTAACTGATCTCACTCTGAAATAACTGTAATAGTAAAAGGGGAAAGATTTATATGATCTGAAGAGAAACCAGATCTAACACTGGAAGAGGGATGCAGTTCTGACAATATCTTATTAGGAACATGGACTTGGAGTGCATGCAGCGATGTCAAAACTAACAGTATATATACACAATAGAAGTTTAACTAAATTTAAGCAAGAATGGTTCCCATAAATACAACACAATACACATCATGGCAAATATAATCACTTATAGTCTGGCTTCTAAGGAGGCTTAAATGTCTACAAAAATTCCAAATTGGCAGATGTATAAAAAGGGGAAAGTCAGAAACCCAATTGTTCTTTTTTTGTTTTCCTTTTCTCTACTTTTTAAAAAATTCTTCTTAAATTTGTTTTGTTTATTTTTCCTTTCATTAACATGTAAAATATATATGTATACTAAGTAACAAAACAGTGGAGACTTTAATAGTAAGTAATCGGTTTAAAAAACCGTTATCATACAACAAATACTTTGATGTGAGTCACAGTGGTTTTTTTCAAGGTTATACTCAACTTTGGATGAAAAAGCCAAATAATTTTATGCTTGTAATATTGACATTTTAAATTGTAATTAATATTGATGGAATACTTATTTTTTTTCTTCTCTATTTTCAATACTCTAAGCTATCTAAATAATAGAATGTCAATAATCTTTAATTATATTATATAAACATCAATGTACTGTAACAAAACAAAAAAAAACTAATATGGCTGTGCAAAGCATCTGAAAGAGGTGCTTTGCAAAGCGGGTTAGCATGATTAAGAACACCCTATTCTTGAGTCCTGATGAGTGGAGGAATATCACAATTATGTAATCAAAATGATTACACAAATGTGGAGGTGTATCAACAGAAAAATTCAACGTGTTTCTTACTGAAGCAATTGATACAGCTGGAAATGCACATATCAGTATTTACGGGTAGCAATAAAAGCTCTAACAAAAAATCAAAAGAATTTTGCAAAATAAGAAGATATTAAAAGAAAGTGAATTAATCCCCAAATTAGTAGCATACAGTTGCAATGCTCATTTAGTGCACTTTCTGGCAAAATACTTCACTGCTCCAGAAAGGAAGGCTAATGTAGTACACACTGAAATGTGCAATAATCTCTTTACAGCATCTGCTTTAAAGAAAGCAGGGGAACCATATTAACTCTCCCACAAAATGTCTAATGGAACACATTAGTGACTTGTTTCAGTGCTATATCACAAATTGACCTATTCTGATGGCAATTTCTAAAAATCGTGAAGAAGTTGATGCAACTATTGGGGCCAAAGTTCTCAGTTACTGGGCTAAAAAGAAACATTGAATTTCTGATATCTATCCTCAAGCCTATTTCTGTGCAGAATAACCAGTATTTCTGATGCTACCATCTCTAGTGACATTTTCCTGACAATATTCTCAGCAGCGGGTCAGTCCTTTTCTCATATGATGCTGGAGTTACTAATTTTAAGAACTATCAGTATTTCATAAACTTCTCCCCCAGAGTTTTTACTGATATTATTTTCGTAAAACATCATAGAATCTATCAGAGGTGATATTTAGTCCCTTATTTATAACTGAGAAAATATCCAGTTTTCAAAAGCTTGAGATAATTACATGTAGCAATTGCATATGCTCCTAAGTTACAGGACAGAGTTTGCATAATACACAGCAGTAGTTCTGAATGTCATTGAATTTTGCAATTAAATCCTTTCATGTTTTATCTATTAAACTGCTCACCTTGGCTTTTCATTCAAATCCATTTGTAGAAAGAACAAACATTTTCCTGAACTTTGGAGGTAAAAGGATATTACATTTTTATGACGGAGTTATTATACATAAAACAACTACTAAAGATGAGATGGAAAAATGAAAAGACATAATGTCCTATATCCAAGAAAAAAAATCCATAAGTATCACAAAAACATGAGGAACCTCCAACCCCTAGGCCAAATATAACCATTTCAGGATTCTTATCTAGTCTACCAGATTCATGCTCAGACTTCTTCCTTCATCTAGGCAATCTCCTTAGCATTTATCAAGCATGTTTTCTTTCTTATGGCCTAGAGTGTAATTTTTTTTTGTCTCCAATTAGGAACAAGTCCTAGATAAGAGCTTATATAGCAATGCTTGAGCCAGCCACCACTAAAATCACTATATGAGGTAGGACTAGAGCTTGAGAAGGGAAGAAAGGGCTAATTTCCATTCCCAATGCTGTGACCTCCTTCAAAAGTAACCACTTCCTTGCATGACAAACAGGCTTTTATGTACTCTCCACTAAAGTAAATGCAGTCTATTTTAAAACCTAATTTAAAATCCACACATCTTATATAGTATTTTGTCATTGTTCACTGACTTCTGACTCTTCATGACCATATGGACATCATGCTGCCATGATTATCAGTAACTGCATTCTAGAGTTCTTGTAAGCATATGCTTGTGCCATCAGAGATAATACCTAATGTCTTCTGTTAACCTTTTTTATTACCTTTGATCTTTCCAATGATTCTTGACTTCACATGTATAAGTTAAATAAATAGACAGTATATAGCCGTGGCATATTCCTTTCTTAATTCTGAACTGTTTACACCCACATTAAAAGCTATCCACAAGTTGTGGTCTGTACTATCAAGTATTCCTCAGCATTTTTTGCTATCAGGATCTTTCCCAGTGCCTTGATCAATGCTGTTTTCCATATCTGCTTACTGCATCCTTCACTATTACATCATTTTGTAAGATAAAACAGTTTTGCTGGTATTTCATCAACTCCTGAGGTTTTATTGTTAGCTATCTTTTCTAGGGCCCATTGAACTCCCCCATTCAGAATGCCTGGCTCTAGTTCATTGATTTGGAGATTTTTTTCTGGTTTTCTTCCAAATATTCATACCTTGTCTTCTTCTTCTTCTCCAGGAGATTATGACCACTTTTGCGTTAAAGATTCACTTAATATCTGCAAATTTTTAAAAACAGAACTTCTGAAAAGACAATATTTATGTTTATGGCTGACTGGAAACCCCATAGGGACTTTTTGTTTCTGTTACTCCAATTGCTATGCTAGAATTCCAGTCTCCTATAATTCATATGATAGCCTTTCCTTGGTGTTGTGTTAACAAAGTGTTACAAATTCAAAATCTGCTTCCCTTGCATCTGTGATTGGAACACAGACTTTGATTCCCATAATACTGATTCTCTCTCCTTGAATTCAAAGTGAAATCATTTGGTCATTTTCTAGGTAACATTCAAAAACTGACTTTGATCCTCTTTTATTTTGAAAGATGGCTACTCCATTTCTTTTTTGGCTTTTTTTGTCCATAATAGAAAATCTGATGGTCCTTTGATGTGAATTTCAGTACATTTCATTTCACTGATTCCCAGACTGTTAAAGTTTAGTCTTGATATACACTATCTACCCAAAATCAATTGATTCTTGACCAAAAGAGGTTTCCCAGTAATAAGCAGTTATTACTGAACATTAAGTTTCAACATTTAGCCTTTATACTAGGAGAAAAGCAAACAAGTATATGTACATATATCTAGTATGCCCAATTTCATTCATATCTGCATACTTAAGAATAAACAGACACAGTGCAAGATTTTTAGAATTATAAAAGTATAGAAGGAAACCTAGGCTAGAGTTTCTAAGTATTATCAATTTATTACTGTCTAAAAAGATCACAGAGAAACAAAATCCAGAATAGCTTAATATGATACCACAGTGGAGGGATACTACAAATATTGTTATAGGCAGTAAGGGACATGCTCAGTAGTTTCAATCTGCCCAACACTGTACGTGGGATACTTATTTCCTGGTTTAGCCCTCTATCCTGGGATTTCTGGTGGTCTCCCATCCAAATATTAATCAAGTCTGACTCTGGAGGACACACTGATTTAAAGGTCTATAAGTTCTCTTACATATACAGAACACTCCTATGTAAACATATCCATTATTTTTGTTCTGACAACAGGGAATTGTATGCAGAGTTTTATTTTTAAATGAAACTCCAATATTAAAACAGTTCTGAAATGTTGAATTTCATAGAAACATAGGATTGGTTGGTATCTTGGAGATCTTCTAATCTAACCTTCTACCCAGGCAGGAATCCTCAAACCATCCCAAACAAATGAAGACTTCCAGCGATGGAGCCCACATGATTTCAGAAGAGAGGCTGTTTTTCTGTTTAATAGCTTTTACATCAGGAAATTCCTCCTTATTTCAAATTCAGGTCTCTCTCTGTAAAGCTTCCAGTTACTGACTCTCATCCTCTAGCATTACAGAGAATAAATCCACACCCCCTTTTCTGTGACAGCTATTTAACCCAGCAATTTGCTGGATTTAAATTCCATAAAGGAAATCTTTAGATTAAAAAATGTCAGGAATCATAACTACAAGAAACAATGATCTTATCTATGGTAAGGAAATGTAAAATTGGCCTATACAGCCTGGCAAAACTTAGCACTTTCTGACCATATAACATAACATTATGGCAGCATGGAAAATTTGTTGGTATCTGATTGCTGGTAAGACTTAACTATGAACAATAATGTAAACATAAAATTATTTCTAATTTTATCATTATAGCTTATGGCTATGTGTTGGTGAACAACTGATATAAAGATAATGATTAATTGAAAAACATACTTTTCACTTAACCTTTGAATTAAATGAAAAATATCACTGAAGGTCACAAATAAGTGCATGAAGTAACCAGGAGTTGAGCCTGACTTTACATTTTACATCCCGCCTCCAAAAGCCTCTTAAGAATTACTAGCTACAATTACTAAGATTCTTATCTGCTTCACAACATCAGCTTACATCTTAACTAATGCAACTATTCTGGCAATACAACATAGCCAAACAACTCTGGAGTCTGATTCAGCAAAGATATCAGAGGGTACCCACATTTCATTTTACTGAAAAAATCCAGAGCTAGGCACAGACCATATTTAGGGGAAACAAGGTGTGTGTGTGGGGTGGTGGTGGTGGTGGAATAAGGATGCATATACTCCTGAAATCTCTGGTGTCCAATTTTTGGAATGCTTGTTTTCTCTATATAGACCCCTTCTCTGGACGTCCTTCTGAATTTATTCATTTATTTATTTGGGGTGGCTTCAAGCCACCTGGTGACTGCCTGGACAAGTCCCTGCGGTTTTCTTGGCAAGGTTTTTCGGAAGTGGTTTGCCATTGCCTCCTTCCTAGGGTGAGGGAGAGCGACTGACTCAAGATCACCCAGCTGGCTTCGTGCCTAAGGCGGGACTAGAATTCAGAGTCTCCCGGTTTCTGGCCTGATGCCTTACGCCAAACTGGCTCCATCCTTCTGAGTACTACTGTGATTATCGTTACTCCACCGAGAGGCAGGGTGTGGGTGCCTCAAGTTACAGCCGCCTGGAAAATCCTGGCATCTGTGGCCCCAGCTCATCCCGACAGCCACAGACCGAGGAAGACAGCCCCACGCTGTCCCCGCACAGGGGCGAGCTCCTTCTCCGGCCCTGCTGAGTGGGCTAGTACCGTATCTACACTCTCTCTCCGACACACGGGCGGGGCAGTAACAGCCTGGCCTGTGCCTCCACGGCGCAACTCCATCGCACTCCTGCGGGCAATTTTCCCACCAACACTGAGCTCCGCGGCGCAAAGGCTCCTATCACGACATCCTGACTGCGCCAATGACGTCATCCCTTCCCCTCACATCGCGCTTGATCGCCCCTGCCTACAGAGGGGCGTCGGCTTCTCTTCCCGGGCCCCACGCCCATTACTGCCCTCCAAAAGGCCCACCGCGAAGACAACTAGTCCTACCTCTCCAAGTACCAGCCGGTCGGTAACTTTTCCTGCAAATGCGTCACGTCCGGTAATGAAAAGAGCGAGTTTACTCGACTTCCGGGGCCGTGGCGCTCTTTCCTCCTCTCTCTATGGTGGAGGTGATTCGGCGTGTTGGGGGCCGTCGAGACGTGGCTGTTTCGGGTGAGAGATTTCCGTGGAGAAAAGAAAAAAGGAGGGCTGGTTGGAGCTTGTTCGTCTGCGAGCAGAGCCCGGAGAGGGCAGTCCCTACGCTTCGAGTTTCATGCTGTTATTTATATTTTATACAAGGTGTATTTCTATTACTTGGACGTGCCTTTTTATGTCTTCGCTGTTTTGCTCTGGCTAGGAACATTTATTCCCCTAGCTTCAGTTAGTGTTGATGCCAGTTACAATCCACGCCAGTGGGTGGAATAAATCTTCCCTTCAGGATGTGGTCTTTCTGATTGGGTGTATTCCTACTCCCCCTCCTTTACTGCTTGCCAGACTGTTGGTCTCTGGTCGTCTTGGGCTACAATTCCCAGGAAGGCAGTGGGCTGCTGGCCGGGGAGGATGGTAGTTGCAGTCTTTGGTGTTTGAAGGCTGCTGGGCTGAAGAAAGTTGATTTGCTGGAGTGTGTGTGTGTAAGACGTCTGTATTTACTTGCCCTACCCACAGATTCTCAGAGGACCCTTTTGTTTTAGATCTTGATCTTTCCCTTTCTCCTCTTCCCCCAAACCCACCACATAAAATGTTTTGGTGATCTGACAGAAGTAGCTGAGCTTGGACTGGAAATCACAGTTTGGCTGGAGTCCATCCTCTAAATTCAGGTTGGTGTTTCTGTTCTTTCTCGTATCAAAGATTACATCCTGAACAAAGTGGCTTTTATATCTTACACTGCCCTTTACTTACTCCTACTCCTTACTCCTTACTTACTCCTACTTCTTTCTCCTCCTTCCTCTTCGATAGCCACATTTCCTCCCTTCTCCACATCATTTTTCCCCCCTTTTCCTGTCTGTCTTAGATAAAGTAGTATCACTAAAGTCTCTGCACATTATGTAACACTGATGTAATACTCTTAAATATCAACAGTTGGCTGAAAGGTGGGGTATCACTAAATGTGCATAAGAACAGCACAAGTCTGGAAAATAAGATAGGTGTCATGCTGTGCTGGGAAGATTACCTGAAGGGAACACAAAGAAATGTGAGGGATGGTTGAGGGACACCAGCTTAATGTATTATCTTTTATTTTCTTTATAAAAAACGAATCTCTAAGATGATCTCATATGTTAACTTCTGACTTCTTTCCCACCCTTGTCATGTGTAATGTGGGTTGTATTAAGGCAACTTGGCATATCCCTTGGGATGATGTCATCATCCACATGTTGAATGAAAGCTGTATAGGACTTGCTCCAAGAGACATAGAATAGCTATCTATTACTTAAGTTATTCATACTCTTCCATTTTCATATAGTCAACACAAAATAACAAAACAAAGCCCAAGAGGGGCAGAATATGCAACAACAACAGCCCATATTAATTTAAAAATGCAGGAGGCTAACAGGGAGGGAACAAGATAGATCTCTTAATGAAAGAATTTTCAAAGTCTAAGTGAAGTAGAAGGGAAGAACATGTTTTGTTCCATGCAAATAATTGTTTTATTATTTATTTATTTATTTTAAATAAATGTATTTAAATAAACTTTGAATCAATAGCAGAACTTATTTAGCTGAACTAAATAAGCAAAATAATGGTAAACATTATCTAAGATACTTTGGTCCTAAATCATATAATACTGTAAAATTATAACCAATATTTTGAATAGGACCTTGAAAGAAATATGAAGCCTTTGCTGTTGTTTCAGCAGTATAATTATGTGCTTTTGGAACCCAATTTTGGCTTAATAGCTTTCTTGCCATCATGGGCTGAAACCTCTGGGCATTTAAAAGAAACATTTAGAACTGCTACTGTAGGATAAATTGGACATTTCTAGCCACAGGTGCACATGGTGTACAGGATCAAAACTGGGAAGAATAATTATATCTAATATGACTTATCTGTTCACAATACTCTTGGTTTTATGAGTGTGTAGAGTTTAAGAATTGCTGTCATATGGGAAGCTCTATTTATGTTTCCATTGAGGTTATTTGTGTTATTAAAAACACATCTGCTACAAAATGCATAATTAATGTGTTATGTTATCTGATTGCTTTGCAATCAATTTCAAAGCCATTCTAATTATTAATTTATATGTATGCCAAACAAAGGACTTATTATTATTTCTCCCCTACCTGCTGGCTTAAAGGAGGTAAAACTAGTTAGGTATTTAAGAATGGAATTATGAATCTAGAAAGTCTCAGTAAAAGGGTTGTATTTTCCCAATGGAATTGAAATAACCAATAATTATTCTAATAAGCCTATTATTTATGCCTCAAAGGGCAATTTAGAGTAATATTTATCTAACCATTGTGCTTGGAACTGTACAACTACTGCTTGAGTTGTAGCCCTGTACAAACCATTGAATCAGAGATGCTTGCTTCTGAGTAAACATGCATAAGATTGTATTGTGTATGTGCTTTAATATTTATAATTGCTTTCTCAGTTATCTGATGTTTAGATTGTGTGGAAAGTAGTTCATTAGTAAGTAATGAACTACTTTCTATCAACCTCATTTTGCAGGTGAATTGCGATATGGGTTTTCTGGAAAATTTTCTGCTATCTCCAAACTCAGATCTCATCTTGCATGTTTAGTAGTATGTAAAATGTTTTACTGTGCTGATGTGCTTTTTCAAATAGTCAAAAGGACTCAATTAAGTTAAACAATATGTCACATTAAGCTAATATAAATATTTATAATAATTATTTATAAAACTAGGATATGCTTTGGTCATGTCCCAAATGGAAAATGAATCTCTGAGAGAAGATGTATGTGAAGCTGATGAAAATGTGCAGAAGACAACGGACGCAGAACTGACCAAGAATAATGGAGTGGAAGCTGAGCCTACGTTCATGACCCAGAAAAGACCAGAAACCAAATTCACTGAGCTCAATGCAGCACAAGAGCCACAGGTGCAAAATATACTAGTATTTATGCTAAAATCTGCCAGTAAATTCCCATTTTATCTCAAAATATTCACTCTTCATTATCTTCCAAAGCAAAACTTGGGTGGTGGGGAGGCTACAAAAGTCAGTGATTCTAATTCTGCAATTTAAACAGAATCTATAAATTTCAGTCTGCATTGGACTGATCTCTGTCTGAGTTCTTAAGAAAGATAAACATATCATATGCAACCAAATTAATTACATGATGATGTATTGTTATCTTAAGACCCTAAATCAGAATAAGTAATAAAGGTGAATTATGTATCCTTACTTTTTCCATCATTAATTTGCTTGCACAGGTGACTATAACTGCTGAAACACAGAAATAAACATGCAACATATTTTCTTATACTTGACCAAATTGATTCACATGAGATGAAGAGTTGCATTAACACAGTATAGTTAACAAATGAAAATGTTTTTTCTCATAGTACTGATAAATTTGAGGACTGTATATAACTATATCTTTAATATAATATTTTTGTAAATAATGTTTCTTATATTAATACAATTTCCTTTCATTTGGAATGGAACTTACTATTTTTTATTTGAATTCCTATCAGATCTTTCCCCACTAAGCATCCAAGTTTACTAACAGGAAGAAAACCCTCATACAATGCTATTGAAAGTGTGTACTGTAAAATAGAGAGGATTTAAAAATGTATTCTTTATTTTCTTCCCTATGTTGATTACCTTTGCTAGAAATTAGTTTTAATAATTTGGTTATTAAAAAAAGGAATAAGTGAATATCTGCTTACCTTGCTCTCTTTCACTCAGGTCTCAGGTTCCACTGAGAAGACACAAACAGGATGGGGATATTGGGGAAACTGGGGAAAATCATTGCTTTCAAGTGCTTCTGCTACAATGGCTACTGTTGGTAAGAATAGCTAAAACGTAGCAGTGCCATAGAACTCGCATTACAAATCAAATGAAGTATCTTTTCTAGTTTTTTCTTTCTTTCAGAAGTTAATGGTGGCAAACACAAAATACTTTATGAAAAGTAAAGAAAAATATTGAGCAAGATCAAAAGATTTTTTTAAAAAGTATGTATTTATATAACAATAAATATATCTTGTCCTTCTGATCACTCAACCAACTCAAATGTACATAGCTTTTACAAGCTGTTAAAGGTTTATATGTTATTTCTAACTGAGAATATAAAGAAATAAGCTAATGGCTAAACTGAGCAAAACATTAGAATAATGCATCCTATTGACTTTTATTTGGTTTGCTTGGGGAATTCAGGCAGATCTAGAGAAGGCCCCAGCCTTTCTGTCATCAGCAAACAATAGATACATTGTCACACAGCTAGAAACACCCAGCCATAGGAAAGCTTTCTCTCTTGCCCAGTGTCATGCTCTCCCCTCTGCAGTACTGGAGGGCAAATATAAAATTGTGCAGCTGTGGTTCGGGAGAGGTGCAAACCACGGAATATATTCTTCTTTGTTGCTCGTTTTATAGAGACATTTGAACCAGATTTATCCTCCCTCTGATCAGTTATCCTGATTGCTCAGACTTGGCCTATGCCCAGATGCTGCTGACAAATGACCTGCCATTTATTACAGTGCACGTGGCTAGGTTTTGTGCAGCAGTATGTAAGATCTGCTGGACCTGGATAGGCCAAGCTGCTGCTCCACATATGTATTTTATGTAATTTTAGATATTACCAAATTTTATGTAACTTCAGATAGTATCACACTCCAGGTAAATTTTAGATATCATCTAAATTTTATAAATATAAAATTATAAATTTTAGATGCCACATTTTATGTATTTTATGTAATTTTGGATATTATCAAATTTTATGCAACTTCAGATATCACACTCTATGTAAATTTTAGATATATTTTTGTAATTTTACAAATTGTCATATTTTATGTAATTTTAGATATTATCTCATTTATAGCCTAGACATAGATTGCTCCTTTTGGCTCTTACCCATGGGTCCTAGTCAGGTTATTTTACAGATGTATTTTAATTTTGTCTCAAATTTTATTTACTGGCTTAAGATAGATTTGTAGGTGCTTACTGATCACTCATGAACACACTTCTTGTACTGGACTAAGACTGTTAATAAAATAATCTCTGCCAAAAAAAAAAAAACTCTCTCTCTGCATCCTACTGACTTTTATTTCGCTTGCTTGGGAAATTCATCTTATTTTTTCCTTAGGGTTAAAATTATCTCTCTGCTTTCTCTAGGTCATGGAATCTCAAATGTCATTGAAAAAGCAGAGACATCCCTAGGGATCCCCAATCCTAGTGACTTATCGTCTGAGGCCAAAGATGCAATAAAAGGTCAGATTTTATCTTAGCAAATAAAATATTTAAATATTATTATTTATATATCATGAAGTTTGCTACTTGAGGTGCTGGTGAAAGAAGGTGCTGTATTAGCGGCATTACTTCTAATCTGAAGTAATTTGTGCTCTATTACAGACAAACTGAGCATCAGGTTGTCATATTACTGCCAAATAATGAGACTTACAAATAATGGTGTTGCTTGTGTCTTAGAACTCTGTATATCCTGGAGGAAAAGAACCTGCAATCTTCGTATTACTTTATTCTGGCAATAAAATTTATGCCTTGCATTTGGACAAACCTTCGCTTTTGTGTGGTGTGAAGATAGTGGAGTTTTAATTTTTGAAACCAGTTTAGATAGAAATACATGTTTATAACTGACAGCATGAGCTACTGGTTAGATTCAGAGAGTTGCTATCTTAGTTTCATATGCCCACAGAGGGCTTAGGACAATTTGAAATGTTCAAAGGCATTCTTGAAACCAAATAGCTCTGAACAATGCAAGGTCCGGTTTCTGTTCATAGTGCAAATATATAATACTTAAATGAATGCTTTTGTTTCAGAAAGCCAAGAATCTGAAGAAGTGAGTGATGGCAAGGAAGAGACTGAAAATCTCTCACCTATCAGTGGTGCATTTGGAATGTTTTCTACCATTTCTTCTGCGGTTCAGAGCACAGTGAGTGAGAATGAAAGAGTTATGTTAACATTTGTCTTATTTTGATCTTGCTGTGCTCTCAGTTCATGCTGTCAGCCCTTCAAGGTAGACCAGATCAGGAAACAGATTTCCCAGAAAGACTGGAACTATACTTTATTGAGATTGGCTATAATAACAAGATCTTGCAAGTCTGCCTGCATTGTTCCTTCCCTCTTATACCCCTGAGAGTTGGGGGTGGGGGCTCGTTTGAGTCTCTTTGTAACATTCTCCCGCTTCACTGGACTTAGCATGTGTTTCTTCGGTACCTGGCATTTCCTTCTCCAACTTCCAACCTTCTCCCTGGCTCTCTAGAGGTTCATTACATAGTCAATCAGGGGTGCAGTTCTTTTTTACTCTTTGTGATCTCTAATTTGTTTATTGTCAGTAAGTTATTTGTGGCCTGTTTAGGATTCCTGAATTACAAGCTTTTTCCTATCATAAAGGATTAGACTAATCATGGGCATTTGGCAAATTCTTCAACTGACATTTGAAATTTAATTGGACTAGAGTGAAAGGGGTATATAAACTTAATAGTCTATGAATTTCACTAACAGTTAGTCAAGTTGCTGAGCTTTACAACTTGGTTTGGAATAAAAATGTAATGTATTTACAAAGCACTAGTATTTGAATGTTATTATTTCATGTTTAGTTGTTTTATAACTTGCTTTTCTGAATAGAAATTCTCATAAAGCAAAATACAACATACCTTAAAATGCAAAGATATACTGAAGACATAATCAGAAATCATTAAAATATAGAATGAGATAAAATACTAATTAAAAGTAGCCAATTTATATATTTTTCATATTTTTAAACCCCCTCCCCACCTTCCTAGATGACTCAGGGTAGCATACAAATTGGAAATCAAAGAAATAATACAACGTCAGACAACAGAAAAGACACCAGTGAACCCAGTGGAAAAAAACAGAAGAACCTCTCACAAAGGGAGTCTACAACCTACCTTAGCCCAAAACCTGGGGAATAAGCTAGGTCCTCAAGGCTCATTTTAAGGAAAGCAGGGTTGGGAACATTTGCATCTCTGGGAGAATGCTGTTCCAGGGGGTAGGTATCATAGTAGAGAAGGCATGCTTTATGGATCCTATCAGATGGCATCGTTTAATAGATGGGATCCGTAGCATGACAACTCTGCCTGATCTTACAGGATGGGAAGAAAGAATGGGAGAGAGATGGCCCCTCAAATTACTAGGCCCTACACTGTGTACAAAACTGCTGAGTTCTGTACCAGCTGAAGCTTCTGGGTGGTCTTCAAGGCATAGTGTTAGGGTTAGGGTTAACCCTAACCCTCATGTAGAGTGCATTGCAGTACAGTAGGGTAATCAAGATATGTTGCTATTTCCTAAAGAAAATGTTCTTTGCTGGACTGATCTGAAGTAAGTCAGACTAAAGCTGAGTGTTGGTATGCTCATAGAACATTTGTTTAAACACAGCCAGTTCAAACATTATAAATGCATGCTTTGGAAAATTCTTGCTTTCTGCATTCCACTGTCAGGATAGTTTCACCATTTATTTGTGTTCTGGCTTGCAACCTTGCTTCCTAAGGAAAATGATATAAATCCATCCTGTACTTTGAACCTTTGGCTTCCAGAAGTTCCAGCATGCATTTATATCTCTGTCATAAAATCTTGTCATTCTTTCAAAGTGATATCTGAGTTTCTCTTAAAAAGTGCAAATCCATTTTTTTTAGGGGAAGACAGTTATAAGTGGAAGTTTGGATGCATTAGAATACATTGGGAAAAAGACTATGGATGTGATAGCTGAAGGTGACCCTGGATTTAGGAAAACGAAAGGTTTGATGAGCAGAAATTCCACACTATCTCAGGTATGGATTTCCCACACAAAACCTGGGAATGATTTCTTTCTGGATCCTCTTACTAACAAATTATCAATCAACAAAATAGTTCATGGCAGAGCACAAATTTCTACGCTTCTGCCTTTTTTCTCTCCATGCTTTTCTAATGCTGTTATCACACTTCACCTTTTTTATTTGTAGGTCTTACGAGAGGCAAAGGAGAGAGAACAACTGAGGGCAGCTACTGAGGTTTCCATGACTACAGAAAAGAAAGCACATTATGGACTGCTTTTTGATGAGTTTCAGGGTCTTTCTCATTTGGAAGCCTTAGAGATGCTTTCCAGGGAGAGTGAATCAAAGGTAAATGACCTTAAGCTTTTTTTTTTTTTTTTGCAATTGAGGAGGAATAAGAATAGGGATCTATATAAACTCTGAGAGATAAATCCATTTACAGATTCCTTGCAGCACCAGTAAATAAAAGCCAATCAAAGCAGGAGAAAAGGCTTTTTCCTATAGTACCTGTTCCTCCTCTCTGCCTTAGGTAGGGCAGTGTGTTTTTAAGTAAGTGCTTTCTCAGGCTTTGTTATTCTGACTGGGATAGTCCAAAGAAAATCAGTTTCATTGTATGATATGATGGGAACACAAGTATATGGAAACTCTCTGCTCTTTGCTCCCCTTTTCAAAGGAAGTATTTTTTTATTACTCAGTCTATTTTTGATGCTGATGCTGTATTTCTCATATCAGATGTAAAGCTAGCAGGTCTACAGTTCTCATTGTATTTTTCAATCAGGTGAAATCTGTTATAAATACACTTTCTGGGGAGGAGTTTGATACTTTAAAGGCAGAGCTGGAAAAGCTTAAAGAAGCATTTTCATTAGCTGAATTTGATGATGATGAAGATGAAGATGAAAATGAAGAAAAGAGAGGTAATTATGGGGATCCAACCCTTGGATACTAGCTGTGCATTAGTATATAAAGGCCTCTTGAAGTGACTGATTTAGTTTTCTAGCATTCAGTCATTAAAATAATGCTTATATTTTAGAGGCTCCAGCTTTTCAGTGGTCATGTGAAATAAATAAATAAAAGATATTAAGAGCTTCCGCATCTTTTAATGCTGTGCTCTTCTTAGTACTGGATAATTATCTAAATTTAAATGAATGACCAAATGACAGTATGGGACTTCCTTAACTAACATGATGTAGAGAGAAACTCAGTGGTGATAGTGGCTGACTGGAACCTTAGGGTGGAGACTTATATGGTTCCTGCTTCTATGGATCAGGCAGGTTGTATGTGAAGAAGAAGAAGAGAATGTAGATTGCTAGTATTACGTTGGTTGCACAGCTCTTGACATGAACTTGTTCCCTCTGGAAAACATCAAGAGACCCCTGTCTTTTGATCACAAAGTTTATTAAAGAGTGTGTGCATGTTCTGAAAGGTTATTAAAGAGTGTGTGCATGTTCTGAAGGACAGAGGTATGCCCCATCTAGGTAATCAAAAGCAACTAACAAGGCTATGTGTAATTTTGAAAATATACAATCTATTTCCTGTTGTCTTTAGAAGAAGATTTCACAAATGAAGTGGGTATACTCTTTTCACAACTGTGTGTCTCTCTAAAACCAGTGAAGTTGCTCCAAGTGAGTAAATACTTGTTTTTGGCTTTTAAGATTATGTATAGAGCTGTTCTGGAAGTAGCTTGGGCTTCTGAAATGTGGTAGTTTGTATTAGCTAAACTATCTTTTATATTGATGGCATATAACAGCAGTTGAAGGAATTTTGCAACTTAGAATATCAAATATTAGTACTCTTGTATTTTTCAACAATGTACATCCTTCAAGCTGGCTCTGTTAGTGTCCATATTTTTATAGCTTTTTAAAATATCCAGGATCTAAGCTAACTAAACTTAATTTCTGGGTATTGGCTTGTCATCTTTTAGGTTTTACAGTATATGGTAAAGTTTAAAAAGTAACTCAAGGCAATACACAAAGTAAAAAAAATTTCTACTTCAAAGTAATGGGTTAATAGAAATAGAGTGAGACAGAAAATACATTTTATTTTGAGTTTCAGACAAAACAGCTCCACATGAACTTTCATATGAATATTCTACTCTAGCTGTCCTGCAGTATCACAAAACTCAAAATGGTTCAAGTGTTTTGTACTGTGTCCTGAAAAAAACCAAAATATTTTGACTCCTATGATTGGAGTCAAATCAAACAATGGGAACTGAGGGCCAGCTCCCGCTGCCTTGTGTTTTACAAAAGGACCAGAGGAATAAGGGGGATTGTGGTTCATGCATCTGCGACCCCAAGCCACAAAGCAGCAGTACAGTTGTGGGGCTTAGGACCGTTGGAATATTTTAAATGGCAGTACTCAGAATAACCAGATTTTGTTCAGTCTTAAAGTAAAACTCCTGAAACATACGCTTTTTGTTTCAAGCTTAAACACTCAAAGCAGCCATTTCCAGTCAGAATATTTCAAGGTTAAAGACATACTTCCTTGCAGTAATGTGCAGAACCACTGGGTGGCACTGTTTTCCAGAATAGAATGAAAAAGCTCCAGTTTCTGGGATGTATTACAGTATGCCAACATATCGCATGGTGTTAATTGTTAAAGGGGGGGGGAGACCTTATTTTTAAAAGATTCACTTACTAAAAGCAATTCATCTTTTCTTGATTCGTAAATGTTTTCATTAATTCAAGCTATATATGTTTGTAGTAGGGGTATGCAGATTGGCTCCGATCTGTAATTGCCAATTCGGTTAGAATCATCAGATTGAAGCAGTTGAACAGTTCAATCTATATTGTCAGTTCAGTTTGGAGATTTGAGCTTTTTCTGTACCTCACCCATTCAAGATAAATCTGACTCAATTGCCATTCATTTTCTTTCTCTGATTATAAAAACAACAACCAGAATATATTCCTCTGGCTTGGAAAGTTTACATTGTACATACTGATATATAATCATCTTGTGCATACTTATATACGAGTATTACATGTTCATATAAACTGTTAGATGTACGAAATATCTTTAGCTTGGGTGAGATGGGGGAGTGGGGTTTCACTGGCCACAGGAACAGTGGTTGCTTTTACACCTTACACTTAGCCATGATGTTATTTATTTATTTTTGGCTTTGCTTGATGTACAAACCACACCCTAGGTTTGTGATTTGTAAGTTAATGGCTTAGCGTTAAATGTGAAGCCAGACCATGAGAATTATGTTAACCCAGTCGCTGCACTATACCCTTCCCCCAACAAGCAAGGAGAAAGAAAAACGGGGCTGAGCTGCTTCAGTCCTGAATGGGGAAGATTACAGACCTCAACATTATGCTGCAGCATTCATATATGTAAGCTATTTTCCAGAACTTTATTCCACACCAGTATGACCAAACAACTGTAATGGGGTTGTGCAGATAGAAGCAGTTTTGATTTTCAGTGGCTTGAGGTGGGAAGGCAGGGAGCGATTCGTGTAAACCATGAATAGTGACCACTTACTTCTAAGGAGCTGTGTTGTGGTGGAGATACACTGCTTGTACTCTCCTCATGGATATGAGGTTAACTTGATATTTTGCTGCAGATTGTGAATGGAGAACATGAAGCCTTATAGATATTGCTATCTCCAGCATCTTTCCTCACTGGTCATGTTGGCTGGGGGATCCTGGTAGTTCAGCCATATCTGGAGGGTTAAATGTTCCCCCCCATATCTCTGTAAGGAAAATAATGTATTTCTTCAAAGAAATCAGTTTCCTTTTCATGTAGCTGACATTTTGTTATCACCACCACATGAGAACAATGATGGCTTACTGCTGGGATACTTTTACTTTTTCTGTGTGGAGTCTGGATAGGGGCATTCTTCTGATCAGCAATATGTTGATGTATCTCTCTTTACTCTTGGGCAGGCAAAGAACTCTGCTCATGAATTAATTAAAAACCTCAATATGCAAATGGTCAAAGAAGCAGGACAGCATGAAGGAGACCAGCAAGTGGGCTCAGGAGATACTGAACAAGAGAATAAAAAGTCAGTGGAGGTAATAATTTTAATCAAAAGAATGCTGCAGTACAATTTAAATGGATGCATCTATCTAAGAGCTACCATCATATTCCTTCATCCTTAAGCTATGATCTCCACATGAAGTCTTTGGGGTGGAATTGGATGTGAAACTAATGTCTTGACTTCCTCTTTTAAAGAAAGCAGACTGACATCTACTTCCAACTTCTGCAGGATATTCACATGATTGCAGTCAGAAGCCTGGCTGAGATGACAGCTTATTCCATTGAAATGTTCCACAAAACTGCAGCATTGGTTCTTCATGGGCAAAAAGAAGATGTGTTGGCCATAAACCGAGCTAAAACCCTTTCCCAGTAAGACTAATCACTCTTGACTTCTATATTTCTTTCCCTTCTCCTCAAAAATATAAAGACATTAACAAGTACCTGGTTCCTGCTAACTAATCTTGTTTTAGGACAGTGGAGTAAAAGCCCAAACAATCTCCTACTCAACTCTCACCTCTGTATGTATGTCCATAGCTTGTTAACACAGTGCCACGGAAAGTCTCAGGCCCTTACAAGAGTTCCCATACTTCCTGCAGGTATTGTCCTTACTACCATGCTTACAGGCCGCCTTCTGTTTACTTATGGTTCTGAGAGGTTACAGAGTTCTTTCAACAGTTTGAATGTTTTCCTTCAGTTGAGCCTTCTTATTTCTCTTTATTTCTGTCTCCAAATTTTGATATGACAATCAAAATCTCCATGCCCTACTAATCTATCACTGGAAATTAAGAAATGAGTACACCCTCTACTCATTTAGTGACTCTGTTCACTTCCAATGACTTGGTCATTAAGTGAAATGGTCACTAAGTGAACATGTGACAGAATGAGAGAGGGAGACACTGCAAAGATCACTGGTTGCTGCCCTCTGATTCAGATAAACTTCTCTTATATGGTGTCCTGTGTCTGACCCATTCCCCCCCCTTTTTTTTTGCCCCTTGCAGGGTAGAGAGATTGCTTAAACAAGTTCTCTCTTCCTGAGCTGTTTTTCCCTGCAGAGCAGTGCTTCCCTGAAAAGTGCTCACTGCAAGTTAACAAGCTCAGCTCTGTGACCTTAATTAGTTGATTAGAACTCTCTGCCCCCCTGCCCTGCTGCCTGAAGCTGACCAGACCTTAATCAGTTTCACACTGAAGGCTTTTTTGTCAGGTGCATAAAATTTGGTTGTAAATGTGTGCATTGGTCAGAAAATGAATTTTTTTATTACTGTTTATTACTGTCATATTTGTGAACGGTCACTGAGGTAATCGCTAAATGAGGAGTGGTTATATATAGTTTTCTGATTGACAGAACTGGATGTTTGTGGATATATTCCCCCAACCCCCTTTCTGAGGAAGTGAAGTCTGACAAATTTTAAATGAATAGGTTCAGGTAGTTCTGTGCAATAACACATTTAAAAATTACCTGTCCCACAAGAAGATACATATGTCCCTTTGTTCTTTTCTATACAATTTGTATGAAAATAGTTTATATCGCAATGATCTTTTGTTGGAAATCTGCTAAATTTTGGGACAGGTGCAGGGCTTAAGCGCAGAATGAACAGCAGTACAAAGCTTTTATAATTTTGCTCAGTACCAGCCATGGGAGGATAATGGGTGAGATGCTTGTGGTGGCAGTGAGCATACAGCATCTTTCAAGGAAGCATTCGGTGCCATACCCTCTCAGGTCTCACTGGCATCAGTATTTTTAAAGCGATATTCTTGCTCCCGGGAGAGAGAAGTAATAAAGAGCACTAAATAATGCAACAATCTTGCACCATTCTTTTTTCAACATCTCTCCCAGAAAGTACATCAGTTTGATAACTCTGATAGAAGAATTTACTGTGATTAGAAGCTAAACTGTCCTCATCGCCTCTCTTCCTTCTGTCTTACATAAAGAGCTAAAGGAAATATTTGCAGGTTAATTGTCTGTGTCTCCAAATCCCTTCAAATCACCAGGGAAGTCTTAGAACTTGCTTTAGAATGGCTTGGTTTTCTAGTCATGTATTTTTCAAATCAGCTCTTTATGGCAAAATCCAAAGTATGTTCTCAGGCACACAACTTGCAAATTATTCAAGATATTTAGAGACTCACTGAAAGCTTGTAGATTTTCCTTAGTCCTATACCTGGTTAAAAAAAGCATTGAATAAAAGAAAATATAAAACTTATTTATGGTGTATTCTTTTTTAGAATGACCATCATGCTGTGCAAAGAATTATCATCTCTCTCTAAAGAATTTGCTACGTGCTTAACAGCTACAGGGGTAAGATGCTCTACAATGCCTAGTAGTGAAAGGCTTGTCATGAGAAAACAGAAAGTTCAAACTGCAGGATGCCTTTGCTATTTGCCATATTACTGTTCTTGTTTTACGCTATTATTAAAGAAGGGCATCCTGCAATTTTCCATAACTGCTACAATTAGTATAATGTTTTACTTTGCTTTCTTAGTAAAATATTAGAGTTTACCATTTTTAAAGGATTTTTTTTTCAGGTAAATCAGTAATGGCCATTAGGATTGGACACTTTCATAGATTTCTTTGTATCAGTTGCTTCCTCTATTTTGCTTTAGATGCTCATATTACTAGTATATTCTGAGAGGATCCATGCCAGTTACTTAGCATCATTTCCACTTTGGTTCTAAATACTGTATGCATCCATTTCAATAACATGGGGAATAGATTCTTAACTGATTTAAAAATCAGAGGTTTTGATTTAGTTTTAATTATGCAGGCTGTATTATGTTCAAGATTTTTTCTGCTTGGTTTTAAGATGCAACATAATATATCCAATCTTTCCAGGTAGAAGAGAAGGCTGATGTGCTTAACCCTTTAATCACTGGAGTGTTTTTGGAGGTCAGTTATATATGCAAATGATTGTGAGGGATGGGACTTAGATTCTGAAAAACCATTTAGAAATGGAGGGATCTGGCCTGATACAGCTGTGAAGCTAGAATCTGGTTCATATTACCTGTTTCTGAACTTTTATTGTGCAGAGAGTAGGGGAGTGCATAAAATGGCAAATGTGTTGGGGTGGGTTTTTTTTTTTTTGCTCAGGACAAAACAATTCTGCCAAGTTGGGATGAACAAGCTGAACAAATAAAGCATTTGGAACATGCACACTGCTTTGAGTTCATAACCCTTGAAACAGCTCAGGTCAGAATGGTCCACTTCAGAATTCTCTTCTGTGGTCAAAACAATTAGTTTTTGGTGCATAAAACAGCCAAGTTTTATTCTGAGCTCAGACAAACAAATCTCTTGGAACATGTGATCTGGACTTTTTGCTCAAACATTCAAAATGGCTGTTCACATTTCACAGCTGTTCACAGTTGAAGCACTTTGCAATATTCCTACAAAAATGTGATAGTGTCACATGATGTATTGCCCTAGATAATAAGGGTTATGAGCAATTTAGAGATTTTATGCAAAGGACCTTGGCTAGGGCTTCAAAACATAACCTTATCTTCATAGCATAACCTTGTATAGGCTAAATATATAACTATGAACATTAGTATCACATTCCCCAGTCTCCATCTAACTGACAAAATAGATAAATTGTGTGAATTAATTCCCATAGATTAGAACAAAACTGAAAGAGTGCAAAAATGTTTTAAAAAACAGATGGGTGAGTAGGTACAGCTTTAAATGAAGAATGGGCTACAATTTGTGCATGTAATACGCCTATGTTCCAATCAAGTTGCTTATATACCTTTTCTTGAATATTTATTTCACTAAAACAATTAATTAGAGAAGCCAAGTGAAATGCTGAACAAATTCTAATCTTTAGATTGTACAGGTGTTCTTTATTCATATGACTAGCTTTTTCATTCTCTTTTATAGGCTTCCAACAGTGCCTCTTATATCCAAGATGCCTTCCAGCTACTTTTGCCAGTGCTGCAGATCTCTCATATCCAGGCTCAGACAGAGTTATCTCAGCAATAAATCAAGTCTGACTAAACTGGAACATCACTTCCAATCTACCTGAATGAAAGTTCCCTGGTTCCATAAGAAGATGAAAGCATCTTAATGCAAATACAAATTAAGACAAATGCATTGACTTGTGGTTTGTCACTGACCAGAATAAGATGCTGAAAGGCCATGACGTAGCCACCTACATAGGTAGACAAGATGTCCTATAGAGTCCATAGGAAGTTTGTAATGTGACTTACTTTGTCATTTTGCTGGATAATGTTCTATCTACTTCTGCTCCTTAGACCTCCTGTGTTAAGCTCCTTGAGATGAGCATTATGAAGGAAAGACACGAGGTGCAAGGGATGCATAGCAGAACAATGTTCATGGATTGAGACCTTAGAGAGATTATTGGAGTCAGTAACTGCAGCAAATTGTATCATACTCACATTAAAAGCTATTTTAAGTAAAGTGCCTAGCACTCCAAAGAGATACTGAGAAAATAAGATTTGTTTTAAGTCATGTGAGTGATTTTTCAATTGTCCATTCTATGACCTGCAGATCCCAAAAGAAAAAAAAAACTAAAAAAACTGCTAAGATTGCAGCTCTCTATGTTATTGAAAGGGGAAATGGCCTATTTATACCTCTTAACTGGCTCCCCGGTAAGCCTGTATTTGAGTATACTTAAAGTGTGTAAAGTTTTTAATCAAATTAATTATCTGACCTTTTATTAAAGTATCCTCTCTATTAGTGCTAGTTTGGAGATAGATTTGGTATATTTTTTAAAAAAACTTTTATGTAATAGCATTTGATGTTTAGATGAACACATTTTGATAGACCTCCCTCAGCCAATAGATTTTCAGCATCCTACTTGTCTAGCAGAAAATAAAAGTAGCCAAGAAGGAGTTGACTCCATTTGGAAAAAAAAAAATAGGACTTTTGATGAACAAAGCTAACAAAGGGAAGTCCACAAATTGGATGCAGCATCTTGTTTTCCCATTTCAAGACTCTGAATACTTCTGTGAAAATAATTTTTCAGGGTTCTGGGATCTCTGCCTGAACTCCCAAATTGTGACTTAATACTTTTTGTCGTAACTCCAAAGACTTTAGGATACAATTACCCTTTTGTCCTTTTGTACAATTGTTACTTTGCACAATTTTGTCTTGTACCATTATGTATAAGTTTATTTACTTGTTCCTTCCTAGAATCCAAGTTCTCCTCAGGGGAATTCTACTAAGTTTTAGTTTTTCAACAAGCAGCTTGCTATGATTACAGTGATTTAAACACCACTTCAGCAAAGAAAAAGGAATTAAGATGAATTGCAACTTGTTTTGTTTTAGTGAATGTCCTTGCTGTTGCCTTTATCAGCATGTCTTCGTTTTAACTGCAGTTCGAAATTTCAATCTGGTTGCTTGTTGGTCTTGCAGTTACTAAATCATTTTATTGCCATATTATGGCATTAGCAAGGACAATGCACTTATGCGTGTATGTGTGTGTGTGTGTGTGTGTGTGTGTGTGTATATATATATATATATATATATATATATATATGCGTGTATATATATATTCATCAGAGCAAAAAAATCCTTTCTGTACAAATAAAGTATGCTTTTTTAGATAGTTTAATTTCTAGCAAGGAATCTATTTTGAATATGTATATGCACTATATTGTCTACTGAGAATAAATGTTTTGTGATGTAATAAGGAAAAAACTGCTTGTTAAATAGGTTGACCATAGGATACCTACAATTATCCATGTTCAGGTCAACAAAAGATTACTCACACATCCCATCTCAAAAGCTTTTCTGTTGAACATTATTGATCCTTCAGAAGAAGCAGTGGCAGCAGATAATCCTTTGGGGGTTCACCAGGGTACAGTGATTGGATGAGGAATTACCACTTCCATGTCCCATTAAATCTTGACTTACAGTGCCTGAGGTGCGGAGGTTGGAGAAGCTTTTCTGCTTTTCTTGTTCAGTTTCTTTTGCTTTTTCCTTTGCCCTTTCCATTTCTTTCTAGAAAGTAGAAAGCACTATATCCACTGCATGGCTGGGATAATTTTTTTTCTCTTTCTTAGAGCATGCCAGGGACCCACGAAGTTGTGGGTCCATGGTTTCCTTCCATCCCACCATTTGCATGGTGAATTTTCCATATGGAAGGCTTCCTGAGATAGACCCTCAATCTCCACCAAGGTCAGAGGGTTTCCACAATATTATACTATATAACCTTTGAGAAGCTTCCCAAAGGCTATAGCATTTTGAAAGAGACTACAATCTGTTAGTACCATGGATGAAGATATGGCAAGAGAAATTAGAATGTGTATGGGTTTGTGAAGCCTGTGATCAGAATTTTGTAGAAGTAGTTGGCTTCTCTTTGAGTCCTTACTAACAATACCTAAGCATGACAACAAAACTGACCAGTTTACTGTTAAATTACCAAAAAGTGGAAAGAAAGAGTGTCCCAAGAAGCTTAAATAACTTTAAGGACAAAAATCTGCAACAAATATCCAGTGTGCAAACTTCTGAAACTTGCTGAACTGTACTTTTTTGAAGAGACAACAGGAATCCAAACAATACATTAAAATATTATAGAATGCAATTTATTTCTAAGTCCTATTAAACATCTGCTTTTTTTTTTAATGGTAGCAATGTGGTGCGTCATTTCTTTAGAACATTAAATCTGGATAGAGCAAAATGCTTTTAGTAAAATAACTTACCTTTTTTTACCTTTGTTATTCATAGTTTTTTTCTCCATTTGGAATGGCATGTCCAGCATTAAATGAAATATTCCAAATCGAGATTTATCCTGTTATACATCAGAATTCAATAAATTGGTTTTATTTTCAATCCTTTTCATATTGATGCTTAATGCTGAAGCTGCCTTTTTTGATAAATAAAGCTGCACTGATGTATTGTCGAAGGCTTTCACGGCCGGCATACAATAGCTGGTGTGGGTCTTCCGGGCTGTGTGGCCGTGGTCTTGAAGTCTTGTTTCCTAAGCCCAGAAGACCCACACCAGCCATCAAAGCTGCACTGAGCTGATATATTCAGTGAACCTCCCACTATGACAGCAAAGATATTTGGTTTAATCACCATCAATAAACTTGGAATATACGTAACAGCTTTTGTCCCACATTGTGTCATTGCTCAATCAGATAAAATTCATTTGCTGTTTTCTTATTTTATTTGGATATATCATTTGGGTGCTTTTCATATTCAATTTGGAATTTCTCAGTTCTGGATAACTTTAGGTCATCCTTAAATGGCTGCTTTACTGTTCATTCCTCACACCCATTTATATGTAAAGTAAGTAAATAACACGACATAACCTGCTTTCACACATTTTATTGCTTATTCTTGTATGGAAGAAATCTGAATTGGTTCAAGGTAGTGGGAGTGATGGCAGAAGTGGTGAATATACGTACAGTATATGCATTTTGTTCCTCTACCTGTGTGAAGTTAGTACTTTCAATAATGCAGACCACCATATTGCTTTACTCTAATAAAAGAAAATAGCTCTCTGTTCAAATGGAACAATTGCACATTCTCTCCAACAGTTGCCCAGCCCTCGTTCCATTTTTAGATCTTTTCAAACCCATCATAGATCATATGAAATATTTTGCACCCGGTTGTAGAATTGAGAAGTCTGGTTATAGACTAGAGAGAAATGGTACTTCCAATTCATAAAAATGGCATGAAAGTAAAATGAGAAATGTAGTGGATTTATAGAGCCAGTTTGGTCTAGTGGTTAAGGCTCCAGGCTAGAAAGCAGGAGACTCAGAGTTCTAGTCCTGCCTTAGGCATGAAAGCCGGCTGGGTGACTTTGGGCAGTCACTCTCTCTCCACCTCCAGCGTCAGACTCGGGTGACAAGCTGATCAGCCAAATCCTGTCGCAACCAATGGAATGGCTACAGATTTGGATTTTTAAGAATATTTTGATTAAACTTAAATGAAAAAAAAGAAGAAGAAAAAGAAACCTGAAGCACCTTGTTATGCACTCCTATGCCCCATTTTTTGATTTTGGAATCAAGTCTAAATGTGCTCCCAAGTAAGCATACTTTCTTGGAAATATAGATGTTGTAAATGCTGAGTACATGTAATTAAATTTAACTGGATTATGTCTTCACTACCTATGCCTAGTTTAATCTCTTGCCATTTTTATTAGCCTGCATTGTTTCTGTTGTCTGCACTATTTTTCTTATGATATAAGGCTTCGGAGCAGTATTTTCCAAGCTTGGCAACTTTAAGAGGTGTAGACTTCAACTCCCAGAATTCCTCCCAGCTGGGGAATTCTGGGAGTTGATGTCCACACTTCTTAAGCTTGAAAAACAGTGCTTTAGAGCCTATAGATCATCTTCCAGAAGGTTTAGAAAGGGGTGAGATGAGTGATACTTACAATGAAATCCTCACATGGTTTTTACACTACTTGCCCATAGCACTACTTGCAGTAGCACTAACTTAAGTTTGGATTATATAAAACTGAGAAAACAACTTTTTATCTAAGGGAATTGTTTGCAAGCCAAAGAAACCTAAGATCCTGTGGCTGCATCAAGGATATTACACTGAGCAAGGGTTGAACCGAATGACCTTAAACCATCTTTTTATTTGTATAATTCTGTATTAAAGGAATGAGAAAAGAGAAAGCCCATCACTTCTTGTTCAAATAACTGCTTAAAAACAAAAGGGAGATTGCAGTACAATTAAATGGGGCTTATGAAATAGATCTGGCAAAGCAGAACAGATTGTAGTAGAAGAGGCCAGTTGCACAAATTATTATAGCAATATTTGCTAGAGCAAATGAGGCACAGGTTGCCCACTTGAAACATATGCTACAGCATGATCATCATTCTCCATCTTGGCTTTTGGCAACCTTTGCTCTGGACAGAATAAGCAGCAATGCTTTCTAACCCCCTCTTTGGCATGTTGGACATGCCAATTTTAATACTGAAAATGAAAGCCAACTGTGAACCATGGTTATTCGTTGGGACTTTTTTTTGTTGTTGTTGAAAAAATGGGTTGAAAAGCAGCTCTGGGAAATGATTGGTTTCATTCTCACAAAACAACATAATTCTAATGTTTAATGGGCTGCTTTTCCTATTTATACTTTATTTTCACACCAATCATTCTACAGAAGTGTGAACTGGTTCTCAATTATTGTATTATTCCTTATTTATAGTATGAAGCACCCTTCAAGCACTTCTGCTAAAAATAAATAGCTTAATTTGGAATGTTAATCTGATCAATCATTATGTAGTTATGTAAGAAACTGATCATCATTTACTCCAGAAAACCTGCTCTGCTCTGAATTTGATCTGTAACTTTGCACATACATGTAGGCTATTTTAGACATCTTCACAACATTTTTTCAATACTGACTCTAAACTCAATGGAACTCTTGCTGCTGTGGAAGAATCTCAGTTACAAACCCAGTTGCTTTCAAGATGTGTGCGCAGAAATTATTTAACTTCTAACTCTTCCTGATTTTGAATGATTGCTGAGATTTACGTAATCTCATCACTTGATCAATCAAGTAACCTCCCTGCTATTGTCTCTCTTTCTTGGGCAAATCTCTTGCAAAAAAGGAAGGGGAAAAGTAGAATGGTGAGTGAAAGAACTCTTCGGGATATTTATTTATTTATTTGTCAAATTTGTTTACAAAACAGTTAAAATCAATTAAAATTACAATATACAATAAATAGGAAATAAATAGTTCCAAGAATAGATATAAAATTAGCAGTCAGTCAGGGAGTGTCATCAAGGCGTCAGCCACCCCCAGGATTGGGTAAGGTTGTTGTCACCCCACGCAAGCTGGCAGAGCCAGGTCTTTAATCCTTACTGGAAAGCTGGGAGGGTAGGGGCCTGCCACACCTATTTGGAGAATATTCCAAAGGGCAATGGCAGAGAAGGTTATACTACTACTTTCCCAAATTATCTATCTATCTATCTATCTATCTATCTATCTATCTATCTATCTATCTATCTATCTATCTATCTATTCTACCTATCATCTACCTACCTACCCAGTTTTGAGAAAAGACTATTTTGGTCACATTGTATAAAGCAAATAGAGTGTGAATTTAGGTGTCATGAAGGAGCATGACAATCATAACTGAAGCTATAATTATGAATGATACTATTATATATTACCCCAGGAAGAGGCACTTTTCCCTTAGACACTAAAATAATTTAGGCAGTTTTTGGTATAATGCATTTGACAAGTTCTTGGTCAGTGCACTGTGCTCCATCATAGATACTACACTGAATTATTCTCAATGAGATTATAGGATTTGATAGCCATTTGTAGGGTAAGATAGAGAAATAAAGACAACCCATCTGACACCCAGGCCTGTCAAAACTGGCCAGAATAATCAGGATTTAAGAGTGCAGTTAGTCTGAGCAACTGCATACATACTGCCCATTCATTCCAGGTGGGACTTACAAGCTTGGTGCTGGCTAGAACCAGTTTTTCTTCTTTCCTAGGTCACAAAAGGGGAGGAATCACAGCAGCGGGAGTGACACTTCTGCGAGTTAAGACTGCATTGGAGAGCTTGCTTCTCTTTCCACTTCATCAGGTGAGAGGGCTTTCTCGTATACTGTACCTTTCTCCCTTTCCCGTGAATGATTTGTTCTACCCCAGCTGGCATTATAGAAGGTACTTTGGAGGATTGCCTCTTGAGTGGGACTGGGTTCTATGTGAATCAGAGTGAAAGTGTTTTGCTTTGACTTTTAAGCTCTTCGGCCTTCAGGAGAGCAAGTAATTGTTTCAGTAATGGGTTAAAACCAAGGAAGAGCAAGTCCGTGGGAGAAATCAATGTTCGGGCTTGCCAAATTTGCATTCGACGCATGAGTGGGGGTTGTGTGCTCATGCAAGTTCGTGAATTTGGAGTAGCGGTGTGCGTGCTTGAGTAGCTGCGCAGTGGTTGATTGAACCTTAAGAGAGGTGAGAGGGAATCCAAACTCTTTCTGTTAAGGTCTCAAAATTAGAGAAACCTATTTATTGTACTTGAATTATCTACGTAGAAAACCTGCCCAAATTGCCTGTGTTGTTTGTTATGGGGCTGAAAATGGGTGAGGCCAAATGGAAACTGGTGAAACCAGATTCTTACACCGGGGTTTGGAAATCTGATGGTTTCAATTATCTGCTCTTCTAAAACAAGTCTTGTGAATTCTTTCTCTACGTACTCTATGTTAACTTCATGTCAAGAATTTTTAGCCTTTGCATCTTCTTTATAGATAAAAATGAGTCCATAATCCTTTTCACTCCTTTTATCCTAGGTAGCTTCCAGTCCTGCTTAGATACAATTTAATATACACTGACCTGGCCTAAGAAACTTAGGCTGGAACATTAACAAATTATATATTTTGGAACAACTGTATTGTTACTGAACAATGTCTTCAATCTTAAAAGGTAGGTCCCTTTTTTCCTTTGGAAAAAAAAAAGGAAACAAAACAAATCACTTTAGGTGTTTGTTGTATCATATAAGATGTTAATAAATAAATAAATAAATAAATAAATAAATAAATAAATAAATAAATAAATAAATAAATAAATAATCCCTGTATTTCTTAGTACTGACACTGAATTTAATTTGTTTTGACTTGCCTCAGATTTTGTATATCTAGCTGTGTATGAGCTAGTATATGGCATTCTGAAAATGTGCAGTTGATAATGCGAATGTTTCTAAAGAGTAAAAATAGCATTGTTATTCAGTGGGAGTTTTCACACTTGAATTCCTCAATTCCTTCCAATCCCATTTGAGCTATTTCTGTGGCACATAATCTTGGGAGTCCCACACAGATTTCTGCTCAGAGCTCATCTTCTATTCTCTTGTCTTTTGCAGAAGGTAATTATTTTCTTCATTTTAGTTGTGCATTACACTTTGTTTTTTTACAGACAACCTAGTTTCAACATTCTTCCCAAATCATTAGCTAAAGATACTACTTTCAGTAGAAACTTAGTTTCCTCACTGGAATGCTACAATTTCTTTGCAGATAAAAACAAAGTTAATAATTACACTGATTTTCAGCAATTAACAGATAATAGAGTAATAATGGTAAAGGTTAAATAGTCACCTTACTTTTGATTCACTGATCTTATTGTCCTGTGTTCTGCATTGATTTATAACCTTCCCATTTTTCCCCATCATTTCACCCATTTTTTTTCTTTCCACAAAATCAGGGATAAAATAGGGGTGTCTTTTATGTATCCAGAGAGTCCCACAAATATATACATGAATACATTGCCCCACCATTTTTGAGACCCTGTTTGTTTTTTAAAAATTTTTATTGATATGATATCCCAGAATGTGCAGACTGATAGGCACTGGAATTGGTTCTTAGAGAAAGTGAGGTGTAAATTTATTCTGTATAAAATAACCCCAACCTCAGTATAAAAAGTAATGATATTCACAAATCAAACCAACCAACCAACAAAAAGTGAGAGATGAAGATCCGATTATATCTGCCTTTATGGTCCTGCTGATAATTTACTTTTTACAACAGATTGACTTCTGTTCTACTAGTTCCTTTTCATTTCTGATCCAGGGTCCTTGGGGAAAAACAAAACAAAACAAAGAATGGAATTTGTCCTTGTTAACAGTTTAATTTTTATATTATTTATTTATTCCTTAAACTTATATGCCACTCTATTAATCCTAAATGTCTCACAGGTTTAATATAATAGGATTAAAAACCAAAACCAATTAATACAACAATAACCAATCAATGTGATGAACTACTGTGACTGGGGCGGGAGGGGGGCTTTGCACAGATTTGTCTTGTGCATCAGTTGTGCCCTTTCCTGGACTGGGAGGCCTTGATCACAGTAACTCATGCCTTGGTCACTTCTCATTTGGATTACCGGAATGTGATCTACATACCCTTGAAGACCACCTGGGAGTTACAACTGGTCCAGAATGCAGCAGTGCACACAATGTTGGGCACCTCTAGGTTCATTCGTATTACATCCCTGTTGTACAAGCGGCACTGGCTCCCAGTTCTCCTCTGGGTGCAATTCAAGGTGCTGGTGATTTAAAGCTCTACATGGCAGGGGAACAGGTTATCTCTGGGACTGCCTCTCCCTGAGGACATCTGTCTGTCCCACCAGAGCAGATAAGGTGGGCATGCTCCAGGTCCCTTTCCTTAAACAATGCCATCTTGTGAGTCCTTGGAAGATTGCATTTTCCATTGCAGCCCCTGTCCTATGGAGCACCCCCCCCCTACCGTGATCTGACAGGCCCCTACCCTTCCATCTTCCCAGAGAGCACTTTAAAACCTGGCTGTTCCCCCAGGCATTGGGCAAGGTCAGGATGGGATGGAAATATGAGTTCATCAGAGAAGTGTGGCTTCTGGTTTTTCTGTTTTTAGTTTTATTGCTATTGGTTCTATATTGTTTATATTGTTTTTAATTGTTTTATTGGTTGTAAGCCGCTCAGAGTTGTTTTAAGATGGGTGGCTATACAAATGTTTTAAATAAATAAATAAATAAATAAATAAATAAATAAATAAGGAGTAGGGTGATCTATAGACTCATGAAATACCTTTCTGTAGATCCATCTTTTTACTGCTCTCTGCTCTCTTTCTTGGGGAAAGGGCCTCTCGATATCCAGGAGGTAAGTGGTTCCAATCAGAAGGCTCAAGGGTATGTAAAGACGGCCTTCCTTTAGTGTTGGGACTTTCTACAAGCCCTCTGTCCCAGATCTTACCAGATGGGCATATTCTACTCAGGACAAGTGGTTACAGAGATATCTAGCCCTGAGTCATAAAGCCATGCAGGGCTTTCATGCTCAGTTTAGATAAGCCAAGCTTTACGAAGTTCCTGCTTGCTTTTCTTGATTAAGCATGGTTACTTAACTCTAGCCTTTGCATTAGGAGTTACTCTAGACAATAAGGACCTCTGAGATAATTTCTGCTACATAGTTTATGGTACTGAATGCCTTTCATATGCCAATTTCAGAGCTGGCTCTTTGTTAGGTAGAATGACATGATCCTCTCAGATGGAATGATGGGGAAGCAGAATCAGTGTTGGAAGACAGGAATGCCCTCTGGCATGTTCTCCACCAGACTGGTCTCCTCCAGTGTAGTATAAATTGTAATGTAATGGAAATAGGGGACTGTGGCCCTTAAAACAGTACTGTTGCTCACTTCTTGTTCTGTATGTTTTGTAAAGCTATCCTAATGCATGAGATTGTATTGCATGTGAAGAAAGCATTCCTGAAAATAACAATGATTTTGCACAACTACCTAACACTGGCCCTAACTAGAAGCCTTAGGGAAAACTTCTTTTTCATTCAAAGATTTTTTTTTTCATTTCAACAACTGCCACTAGCCTGTTTTCCACAAGCAATAGTTTAAAAAATCTAACAAATCAATCATCCTTGTTACTCTTTTGCCATCAAAGCTTTCCCCTGAAACCTACCCTTCCTGTGGAAAGGAGCAAGTCTGAGTAGCTATTCAGCACTGCAACATATAATATGCTGGAAAAAGTTACCTTGCATTGAAAAAGCCTTTGAAAATGCCCTTGATGGGAAATCAAGGCATATGATAGTTTACTCCCCTGCTGCTCTGCTTTCCTGATCTGTGAGTGTCCAGCAGATTTACTTACTCTTTCCCTGTATTCTGACATCTCGTTGCCATTCTTAGCATTTGGGAGAGAAGAGAAAGAAAAGAAAGATGAAAAGGACAAAGGAAAAGACCATAAAGACCATAAAGACCATAAAGACCATAAAGTTGGAGACAAGAAAGACAAGAAAAAGAAAAAGGAGAAAAAGGAGAAAAAGGTAAGATGAGAATGGAGGGCTAGAAATGGCTTCAGATAAAAGATTTAGATAAAATGGCATGTCAGTGCCTTCCATCACTTTTTTGGGCGATCCTATAATGCAGTGTTCCTCAACCTTTGCAACTTTAAGATATGTGGACTTCAACTCCCAGAATTCCCCAACCAGCAAGTCAGCATGGCTGGCTGGGGAATTCTGGGAGTTGAAGTCCACATATCTTAAAGTTGCAAAGGTTGAGGAACACTGCTATAATGCATGAAATTTTCTGCAGAGCTAATTCAGTTCTTTGTCTCTTTTCAGCATAGTATAGTATATTGGTTAAGGTGTTGGACTAAGAACTTCAAATCTACTGTCCATTATGGAAGCTTCCGGGGTTACTCTGGTCTAGCCATCAGCTCTGAGCTCAACCTATATCATTTCCCTCTTGTAGGAAAGGTTGAAGGAAGGAACGTTGCCATGAGGATATACTGTAAATCAAAGTTACCCCACATTTCTTAAAACTGCAATACTGGTAGTTTTCACAGAAATCTTAAGGGTTGGAAGGGATGTTATGGGATCATGAGCAATGCTCAAACCCATATTCAAATGAATGTGCATTTTGGCAAATCACAGTTACACTCCTTAGTGTCAGCCAATTTCACCTGGTGAAGTGGAGGGCGATATAAAACCATACCATATCACAAATACCATACAGAAGTGGCAGGGAAATCTTTTGTCGGTTATTCACTTCTCTGTTGTATGTTTTCATCCTATTTGATTCTTAGCCATATTAAATCATCAACCTGATGCAGTTTTATTGGTTTGATGTAGTGAGCAGAACTGACCATTTGTTCAAGAGGATCAGAAGCAACAGAAAGTTAGAGTTGCATCATAGGTTAAAAATATCTATTTCTGCTCAGAAACCCAAATGAATGAACTTGGCAATGCTGCAGAGAACAGCTGGGTTAAAATAAATGGAAGAACAAGTAAAAGCAATACTGTTGTTAATATCTGCTATCACCTAGCCAACCAAGGAGGTGGTGTTGATGATGTGTTCCAAAAGAAAACTGCTATCTTTCAAAGAGACATGAAGTTAGTCATGATGGGAGACTTTAATTGCTCTGACATCTGTTGGGAGACAAACCCTGCTAAGCAAACTACTTCCAGACAGTTTCCCTTTTGTCCTCTCCTTCACAGAGTAAAAGATGAAAAAGAGGATAATTTATCCGTGTTTTGATTTAATCAACAGAAAATAATTAGTTGGGTAGTGGACGTAGGAGGAACATTGGAGGAAAGTGACCACCTAATGCTATAGTTCTTGATTATAAGGGAAACTACAACTGAAGTCCACATAACATGGGCTTCAAAAATGTGGACTTAAATAAACTTAGTTCAATTATAAATAGGTTCCCAAAGCAGTACGGATGGGCTGGGGAAAAAAAATTCAGGATTGATGAGGTTTTCTAAGGAAGCAGATATTAAAAGCAAATAATACTAATGAGGGTAAACAAAGACAAGTGCAAAGTTCAAATCAAATGCATAAGTATAAGCTATCGTGATAATAGTACTGTACTTGAAAAAAAGATTTTGGAATTGCAGTTGAGTGCAAACTGAATAAGAGACATGCAAAGAGAGGAAAATCAATTTTTGACTGCATCAACAAAAGTATAAATTTCTAAATCATGAAGTAATCATTCCACTCTATTCTGCTTTAGAATAAAACACCACTTTTTTATTGCATCGGTTCTGGGCACCCTACTTGTGGGATTCAGAGAAAATGGAATGGGATCAAAGAAGGGTAACAAAGATGATCGGAGGTAGAAATTAAGATTTATGAAGAGAGATTGGAGCTGGGTTTGTTTAACCTTGAACTAAGACAACTGAAGGCAGATAAAATAGCACTCTTCAAATACTTGAAAAAATACCTCATAGAAAAAAAATCAAAACTTGTTCTCCCTCATTCCAGAGTGTAGGACACAGAATAATGAATTTCAGTGGAAGACAGATTCTGGTTGAATGTTAAATATGATAATAAATAAATGTTAATAAAAACATTCCTAAGAGTTAGAGCATTCTGACAGGTGAATGAGATGGTGGACACCCCTTCATTGGATGTTTTCAAGCAGAAGTTTAGACAATCATTTGTCTGGGAAGCTATCATTTGGATTCTTACACTGAACAGGGGGAGTCGGGCTCAGGATTATAAAGGACCTCTTCCAGCCCAGTGATTCTACAGGAGTGTTGTCCAAACTTGGCCACTTTAAGATGAGTGGACTTCAACTCCCAGAATTCCCCAGCCAGCCATGCTTCAATATCCAAGCAACCCCATGTCATATCACAAGTGCTTTTGAACTTTGCCAGAGTTTCCTGAAACATGGGAAAGAGAAAGCTGCTCTTCGAGGAAAAAAAAGATGTTTATGATCACGTAACTATTTCTACTGCTCTTTGGATCCTGGCTGAAGTCTCTTGTGTGTAAATTTGCACGTGGGCCAAAAATCCTGATTTAGCTTTGGTCAGAGTCTCTGTAATCCTTTTGGTGGCCTCATAAACAGTATTCAAGTAAAACATGAAATACAGAGATATCATTTTAATGTCTTTCAGTTAGAAGGTAACATTCATCTTTGTCTCCGGCTTTGGCTTTTGACAGCAAAATCCCAGGACATTTGCCTCGAAAAAGTTTACAGTGTTCATGTAATTGGCCTGGGTGGCAAGAAGAAAGGATTGATGACATGTGAAAATCAGTGAAGTTTTAAGATAGATGAAGATGACTAGAGACCTTGAGAGGAAGGCAGTTCACCCATAAGGGCGCTCTTAAACATCAGAAACATCAATGCCTTTTTTAAAAAAAGCTTACTTTCTATGCATTTTCATGTTTATAACAAGATATAAACAGTTCTCCTCAATGTTTTCATGAAATCTGTGAGGCTCAGGAAAATGCTTTTGGGGCTAAATATCAGGCATGTTCTCAATTGTGGAGGACTAAAACTTCTGTGTTCTCGAAATATGTTGAGGGAATATATTGCAGGAACTTGAAGTTATGGAAAGTGTGTACAATGTGATAGCTGTGGTCAGTAAATTTTGCCCAATTGTCACACAACATTTTCCAGCAAAATCCTTACTCCTTTCTGTTGTAGGGGAGATGGGCGGGAGAGAAATCCAATAAATAAATAAAAATAAAATAAATAAATGTGGGAGACTGTGCACTGGTAAACAGATTTAATAAGTAATGTGTGGATCAACCTGTCATATTCAATTCAAACTGCCTCCAATATCGTGTGAGCTAATATACACTCATGTGATAGAACTTCCCTCTTCTTTCCACCTGTCTCCACCCATGCATCCCCCAAATCTTTCCAGGGGATCCTTCAACTTTCCAGATCAGGTTCTGGGAGGAAGAAAGCTCAACTGGCAAATGCCGTTCCATCAACGGACAAGCACAGTTGGATCTGTTTCCTACTGTGATCTCTTTTATGTGGATATTTGTGGGAATATAAACATGCCTCAGATAGTAGAATAGGTAAAATGTGGGAGGAAGATTATGTAAAAGAATAGTCCAAATACAGGTGGTATCACTCAGAGACCTTTTTAGAATAATGAATCTGAATTGACAGAGAAACCTGATGAAGGCAGAATGGGAGGGAAGGTCTTGTTTGCATCAAGGTCTGGGTGGAGAAGAAGTATGTGTTTACAGAAGTCTCATGTACTCTGGTAACATGCCAATAGATACTCTTGGGCATGAGTCAACACTTTGGTTATTTTAGATCTTTTATGTGCAATTCAAGCTCAGTTGGCTCTTTCTTCCCTGTTCTAAGTAGGAGTCAATCTGGACCCAGCTTAGTTAATTAAAACAAGTTAAATAGGAAAATGCACGTAGAGCACTGGGCACGTAAGAAAGCAGTGGAAAAATTCCTTTGCAAAACATGGATTAAGGAGTTCATTCAAAGGATACATTGTGAATGAGCTTTCAGAGTAGAGTAAGAGTGAGGTGTATTTTTGCCCTTTAAACTTTCATCTTCTCACATCACAGCATTTTATGGCATAGGGTGTTCCAGTGTATATTGAAGGTATGGAGAAAAGTTACTAATTCAGTCTCCGGTGGCATGTGTTCTCTAAAAGGGTGTGGCAACTTTTGTTCGTTCTTAACAAATGCTGGAGATTTAATCTCCCAAGAGATTGTATTCTTCCTTTAGTCATGGCATTTAACAAATCTGTCATCTGCCTTGCATGATTCTTTTCTATTTACATGAAGTACATGGAAAAATTGCTGAGGAAAGGACTCCACTCATTGTTTAAAAAAAACAAGTGGTGATAAATTCTAGCATGCAGGAGCTCCTCATAATAGCCTTCATCTTCATGCCACAAGGAAAGTCCCATAATTATGCCTCCCCAAAAGTACACCTCCCACTAAATTAGCTAATTACCATAGAAGTGTGAGCTGGCAAAAAGTGACATTGTGATTAGACTTTGAACTTTGGTTGAGGAATCCTGGATTAACTTCTACAACCACATGTGATCCTCTGGGTAACCAAGGGTAAGTCATTGTCTGGCAGGGTTTGCATGACATGCTCAACAGTGTAGATGCTCTGGGCAATTTCTGATTTTGCTTTTGTAGGAATCCAATCATTGTTTTAACAATTTGTGTGAATCTGGTTATCACACTAAGCCATAATATGATTTATTTCTTTGGACACAGCTTGTTATATGTAGATAGCCATTGTGGTTTGTTAATTCAGACTTAAGATTTAGGTGCTGTGTGAACACAGACAGTGAGTCTAGATTAGTTCACAGGCTTGTTTCGAAGGTAAAGTTGGGTAACCCATACCTATGCTCAGCATGGTATTCAAAATATGAATAATGTCCAAGTGTTATTTAATATGGAAGGATGCCAGCCAGAGTCCATGGACCACATTTGCTCCTCCCAAAAGTCCAGTGCTATCAAAGAATTTGAGGGGTCTAACTTGAACATCATTGCTTTCTGTAACAAGAGGTAGGAACATTTGCACTCCAAGATTAATGCTGAGAGCTTAAACAGTAGTTTAAGAGACCTTAAACCCAAAATCAAGCAATAAAAGTGTTATTTAGGCAGCTTCAGTAATCAGCTCATATTTATTTCATCATAGCTCAAACTTGCATGTCATCTCACAACCAGGCTGGCCAAGCTCTGGTCCTGGGGAAGACAGTGCACAGCAGAACCTGGGTCAGATGTCTTCCAGCGAGCAACTTGATTCCATCCTTTTATAACATTCTCGTTTCCTTTAGCACAGCATGTATTGTTCATGAGCTTTGCCTCTAGGTACATATTTTTTTCAGTGGAATCTGACATTAAACTATTTCCAGAATTGGCTGTTAAGCCCTTCCAGACACCTAGACCTAGACCATTTCTCGTTCTTGTCATCTTTGAGATGATGGGCTCTCTGTTGCTGCTACCAACCTGTTCTTTTCTTCTGTCCATCAATTAGAGTTCATTGTGGCTTTACTTTGGTTCTTACTTTCTTGTTTCTATAATAATGCAGCTCCCTAAGTCCCTTCTCCCAGCTTCTGCTAAAGTTCACTAGCAGCAACATGAAATTTTTCCCCCAACTGCCATAACCACTTCTCTGACTTTCAATGCCATCTTTCTCCTTTCCTTGCCTCCCACCATCTGCTCCATGTTGCCCTATATTTTTGCTGCCACCACCTCTTTCTACCCTTCCCTGAACCAGCTGTATCCTGGGCTACCACTGACCAAGAACAAAATTGTGTAAGTCAAGCATGGGGCAGGATAAGGTGCCTTCCTTGCCTGACTGTGTGTTCTGTTCTAGAATGACTGTGCAACAGGCCCAAGGAATTTCCTCTGCTGAAGAATATTCCTGGTTCACCTTCTCATTGCTATTGATTCCACATCTTCACAATCTTCTCATCTCCATTTTCCCCCATTTTATTTCTTGCTGCTGCTGTTGCAGTTTATTCCAGACCCTCTTCTTCTCAATTTTTATTGCATTTGTCCCCCCGCCCCATTTTCTACCCTTTCTACTCCAGCTACTCCTTCCTCTCATCCAACCTTTGACCTGTTCCATTGCTTTTTATCCTCCCTCCCTCCCTCCCTCCCTCCACTCTTTCTTCCCCTTTACTCTTTTCCACTTCAGCACTGTTCCCCCTGCCCTGATCTCTACCCCTCATCTACCCATCCACCTGGCTCAAGGATGGGTAAAACAAAAGCAACCAGAAAAATACAAAAGAGATGAGAAATGATCAAATTAAAAAAAATAAAATAAAAACAAGGGGGGAGGGGAAGCAGAAATAGAGCTTGTTATAAAAGGGCTTCTCTCTCTCTTCTTCCTGATTTTTTACTGTGTACGTGTATGAGAGATTTATTTTACAACAGTTGCTCTTTGCCCAGTATTCATTCAAAGGTAGGGCATGGTGGGAAAGAAGAGATCAGTTTCATTCATTTGAAACTCCTGATTACTAGATGGAGATGGGGAACTGGGAGAACCTTTTAGGAAAGGAGTGAGCTGGGCTTCTTATCTTTCTTCCTTCCAGATGCAAATCCCTAGTTTGCTATTGTGGGAATAAGAGAACTATAAGCAGTTTGCCAGGAGGTATGTGTATATGTGTCTGTGCGTGTCTCTCTCTCTATGCAGTGAATTGTATTGTTCCAAAAACTGAGTTTTACGCCTGCGGTGAGAAAGGAAGGATTTTATTCATTCTAGTTGAAGGATTCTGCTTGGGAATGGAGTTTCAAATATAATTGCAAGAGTATAAAGAGTATGTGGGTTGTATTTATCTTTCTTAGATATAATTTGAGTAGATTTTACAAATTATATACCATATTTTATTGTATCATAGCATAAATGTGAGCTCCAATATACTAAGAGAATTGAACCCCCTTAAAGGTCTTATAGGTTTAGTCCTGTAGTTAGTTTTAATAGATTTTAGGTTTTGCTCATTTTTATAGATTAATAGGTTTTTATAGGACTATAAGCCTAGTCACTTGGCTTAGTTTTATAGATTTTAGTCATAAATTATTTATATTTGTCTATTTGATTGTGCTGTATTATGTTCCAGTCATTAGCCAAATAAAACTTTCTCTTTCTCTGGTGTTTGAAGTACACTAATATAATTCATTTACATACTAAAGATTGCTTTTTCTCCCTCTATTTTTCAATTACTTCCATCCTACCAGGCTGGAGGACTAATGCTTCTCATTAATTCCTCCTTCAGCTGAACTAAAATTGCATATCCATGATCCAACCTAAGAGTCAGTAGATATTTTGTGATGATTTGACAAGGATTTCTGACTCCTAATTATTTAATAATACAAGAAACAATATTAAACTACATTGTCAACTTGGGCAACCAGATACTTTGATGAATCTTAAGAGTGTCACTATACACATGTACACATAGTAGCTTCTATAAATGTGAAATCTGCCCACTCTTAATTTATCGCACTTCACAGTTCAATAGTGAGGTTTACTATGAAAGATTATAAGATACTTAATGCTACAGTCTAACAGATCTTTAATGTAAAGAGCAGAGACAGGATTTCTTCTTTTTTTATTACCAGCTGGCAAGAAGAGTGTCATTGCTTTCCCTCTTAAAAGGAAAAGAAAAAAGTCTTTCACTATATCACTCCAAAAAAACTAAGAACCCCCCCCCCTACATTTCTGCTCCTTGTTCTTCTTGCCTGCTGACTGAGAATATTTGCTGTGCTAAAATTTAGCAATTTCCCATGTAAAGAGTAAAATACGTGGGCTGATGATAGAATGGCTTACAGCAAAATATAAAATGATAGAAAAAGAAGAAAAACAGAACTATAGGAAAATTATAATATATTCAAAGGTTGGGCACATTGACTTTGTTCAGTGAAAAGAATACAGTGGGTTAGCCTCACCTAAGGTCTAATTTGGAGACAAGAGTTGCTCTCTGTCTCTTTTTCTTAGATATGAGTTCATCATGCAAATGCTGTATATTACATGTTTATGTTGGTGGTGTTATGACATCTCTCTCAAGTATGTAAGTTGCATCATCTGTGTGATGACATCATGATGCTATATGCCACACTTTGCCTTCTGTGGATGCTTATGAATGTTAAGTAAGTACACACCTGGCCAAAAAATGTACTCAAAGAGTGTTAATTGTCCCTTATCAAACTGAAAGGCAGCTTGGCAGAGTGTCATCAGGTCATCAGGTCACCAGGTCACCTGAACCTTCAACTGTTTGACATTTTTCTTAAGTTCTTAATAAAATAGCTTCTTGATTTCTTCATTTAGGAATCAGAATGAAATGCACAAATATAGAAGGGGTATTCCCACCTTAGCCATATTAGTTGTAAAAAAGATCTCGGAAGAATAATTGATTACAAACTGAATGTGAGTTATGTGGTTATAGAAAAAGTCATAGCAATTTTAGATTGCATTAAAGTATAGTTGCCTTATCACAGGAAATAATGATTTCACTTTATTCTTCTATGAAACATTGGTTCCAGTGCTGAGCACCAAACATTAAGAGGATTCAGACAAACTGGGACAGGTTCAGAGAAGGGCATAATCTGGGGACTGGAAACTAAGTTCTACAAAGAGAGATTGAAGGAATTGAAAATGCTTAGCCTTGAGAAGGGAAAATTGAAAGTGATATAATAGCACTCTTCAAGTATCTGAAAGCAGGTCACACAAAGGTCAGGACTTGGTTTGGACTGTCCCAAAGCATAAGAAACTGAATAATGGACATTAATGTTAATGTTAACAGAGGGCAATTTCTGACTAATTTTAGGAGAAAAAGTATTCTTAACAATTTGTCAAACAAAAGAGCAGTTTGACAATTGAATTAGTTAACCAGAGTAGTCATGACTTCTCTTTCACTGGATGTATTCAAGTAGTGCCTGCATGTCATGGATCCCTGCACTGAGTAGGGGGTTGGACCTGAGGGCCTAAATGGCCCCTAAATGACTCTCTGATTCTATGTCCATTGTCACTCTCTAAGGTTGTTAGTGGGATTTTTCCCCCACTATAATTGTAGATGCCAGGGCCTGAGTATGGGACTTTCTGTATGCAAAACAGGGACTCTACCACTTAGCTACAGGCCATCCACGTACTACGTAAGTTGACTGGCAGGCCGAATGCTTTATCCTGCTGCTGGCCTAATCTCTTGGTTTTTATTTCCTAGCATGATGGGCAAGATGATGACAGCTCCAGCAGTAGCAGCAGCTCTGACAGTGATTCTGGAAAGGTAATACAAGTTTAATGGGTACTTGATAGATTGAAGGGAAATATATCAACAATTAGAGTTGCCAATTACTTTCACCAATGTGGTGTTCCCAGATGTGTGGGATTTCACCAACTCCCAGGTAGCAAGGATGGGCTATTGGTGGAATTAGAGCTGAAGACTCTACTAACTTCTGGAATGTTTCAGACGAGGAAGGCTGTTTTAACTACTACTATCAATAGCCCTTTACATTTTCTTCCAGGAAAGAGTTACCTACTACATATTAGCCTTTCAGCAGTCCTGCTAGAAAGCAAGTTTCCACTAGCGGTGTAGAAAACGTTTGAAGCTGAAAAGTCCTAATCCTGAAACATCTCATTCCAAAATCCAGATTCTGAATTCTGGGGGAACGTTCTGGCATCAGAATAGGCTGTTCCAACCTCACCAAAAGTAATCCAAATTGAAGTGAGCCATTCTGACTAAGACAGAGTCAGAAGGGCCTGTTTTATTGTCATAGTACTTTGGGTAAAGCTGAACAGGACATTTAAGTATCAGGATTATTTCAACCTTGAAATGTTTTGCAGATCTGTAGGTGACATCAGCATACAAAACCTAATTCTCATAGAGGTGACAAATCTAAGTCTGGATGGTACCATTTGAGGCTTCTGTAAGGAACTCACATGATGGTATAGAACAAAAATAACAGAATATCCTGTTTAGATAGGAAAAAAAAATACCACAAAGATGTTTAGGCAAGAGCCCATCTCCTTTGTATACTTAATTTTTTTTTAATGTGGAGGAAATTACTTGTATGGAATAATTCCAGTCCATTAACTGCTCCCCACATGCACACAAATATCTGCACTTTAGTACCTCTATGAAAATTACTCCAGAGATGCCATCAGAGGCCAGTATCTGGCCAGCAACAAATGCTTTATAGTTCACCAGTTTTCAGATAATATAATGCTGACATATATGGAAAACTGGGGATATAGCCATCAACATTCTATTTTCTATTGCTTTGTTATCACCTGTCATTATAGCAATGGGAAAAAAGCTTTTCTTAATACAGCAATCCCAAAACACTTTTTCCTGCCTGGAGGTTATCCAGTTGCACAGCTGGACTCTCTCAACCATTGTCAGCCCTTAGAGGTAGGCCAGGTCAGGAAACAGACACCACAAGGATTACAGGAATGCTACTTTATTGTTGCATTAACAGAATCTAGAGAGCCTATCCAAAATTCTCTCTGCCCCCTCTTAAACCAAGGTGAATCAAGGTGGGATTATTTTGAGTTTCTTTCTCACACTTCTCACTCTCCCAGGACTGAGTTGTCATTTTCCTTCCTTTAACGGCAATGGCATTCCTTCATCATGGTTATCTCTCCATTTGTTTACAACCATTCATGGAAGGAGATTCTGGGTTATGCTATTGGGCTCTTTCATCCATTCACCAGAAGCTTCTAGCCTGTGGCCTGCCCAGCCTAGGAGACCCCTCAGTGTGCACTGAGAGTGCATTGGAGGCCCCCCAACCAGTGCAACAGGAGAAGGCCCTTCTCATTTTTTGATGACCCCTGAGGGATGCAGAAGGTGAAGGGGGCTCAAAGCAGCCATGTTCATTTCACTTGTGGAAGTAAGGGGACCATGTTGCTTTGTAAAGCATGCTTGGCTGATTGACTGGTGTGTAGCTTCAAAGAAGTGTAGCACCTAACAAAAAGTGCTGTAAGTTTCTTTATTGTGTAGTTTGGGTAATGCAGCACTCTTCCAATATCCCTAGCTTCTTTGCCAGGGAAGTAAAATTGTATACACAAGAATAACAGTGAGAGCTTCAATTTGTTTACTGTAAATAGTATTTCGATAGTGGAATTTTAGGAGCAAGATCATCTGCCAAAGATGAAGATTTGGAAATTCAGAAACAGTATTGAGGCCCTGGTTGATTTATCTGAGACAGTCATAGAAAGGAAGGGCAGTATAAATTAAACTTTCTTTTTCTAATGGTGCCACTTGCTAAATAGAAATATGACAGAAATATTACTATCATTTGCATATATCAGAATGAAGCTGGATATATACATCAATCCATATGTATCCCCTTACAGAACGCAAACTGCCAGTGGAAGGCACATTCTCCACATTCTCCCCCAATTTGCTTCACTGGGAGGGGGCATGTTAAGGGCCCTTTGGAGCAGAAATTGCAGAGTATGGGAGAGCAAATCCCAGTATTTGACCTGAATGTTGGGCATAATGTATATTAAATATTATTAAGATCCCAGTTTTATCTCTTTCCCTGTTTGGTTGTAATTTAATACAATCTGTCCACCAAAACTATAGAGATTACAAAAAATCTGCTATAAAAGCTGTGACCTAATTTGATCTATTTTTCTGGAGGCTCTGGGATTTTTGCTGTGTGTCATCACGAGGTAACATTGAACTGGAGAGATTTAGTGAGACCAATATTGATTTAGTTCCTATACATTTGGGTTAGGAACATTTTTTCTGTACATTCCTTCAGAGGTAATTTGTAGTTAGGCACGTGATGAATGCAATAAGCAAAAGGGGATGGGGAAAAGTAAAACACTATGGGACTTATCTGACAATCCTTTTTTATTTCTATATTTTATGGTACTCTCTCACACAAACAACAGGTGGTGGAGAAAGAACAGATAGCTCTTGCCAGTGGTCTAAACTAGCTTTTGCAGAATGTTTTGTACGTAAGTTGGCTAAGGGCTATATATGTTCCTAGAGTTGCAAGTTGCCCACTCATGTTACACATGCAGTTGGAATCAGAAAGATTTTGGTGTAATGGATCTTCTCTGTCTATGAAAAGAACAGAAGCATGGCTCTGGTGATGAAAAGCTGAGATGATTAATCATTTCCTGTTTAAGAGGCAGAAGCCCTCTCTCCCTCCAGGATTATATTGAAAAGATGAAAGATTCCTCAGTTTAAGGTCAAACAATGTCTTTTTTTTAAATTACACAGGCTCACAGTGGTGATAAGAAGAAAAAGGAAGAGAAATGACTTTGAGGCAGTCTACACCTTCCAGCTGAATTAAAGCTGAACTAGTGAAGGGTATTCGTTGGGCATTGGGAGAGAAGAAGAAAACTCTGTTCATTCCCATCAAAATAAAATGTCTTTATTTTGGTTTACATTAACAATAATGTGCTTTCTTCTTTTTCATTTTTGCTCCTTTGACTTTTATGTTATGAATGATCAATAAAAGAGTGGGACCTGAAATGAAACATTCCCCTTATGCTCATGTTCAGGGCACTAGTTGGTTAGCCAACTAATCTTGTCTTCATACAAGTTATTGCATTTCATATTTGGTTTTTCATCCTCCTAATAGACTTTTAATAATATTCTGCCATTAATGAGCATAGTCAGTCTGCACTACTCTAGGGACAGTTCATCTGCAGGTTCACCTCTGAAGATGACCATCTTCTGGGCTGGACATCACACTTACTTAAAATGGGGGAATAAAGAACTCAGTGTTGAATGAAGTAGTGATACCACATAATATGGAAATAGTTTAAGTAGGAAACTGAAATAGCAATTGCAGCTGGCTTTATCAACCCTGGTGATTACATAAATAGGTAACATTACATGGGAACTGGGTGTTACAAAATGTGGTGGCAGACATTTAAATGGCTCTAAAATTAGATCAATGGAAGCTCACACAATCAGTGTGAACAACCGTGATGGCAATATGGTATATCCATGACCAGAGAAAGTATATTAACCCAAGATTAACGTCAGCCCTATAAGGTAGGCCAGACTAAGAAATCAAAGCCATATAGATCTGAAACTACTTTTATTGGAACCATTATACAGACAGTCCTCAGGTTACAACAGCAATTGGGACTGGAATTGCTGTCGCTAAGCGACACAGTCATTAAACTCAATGTCATGTGACCATGTCACTTAGCAATGGCAGTTCTGACAGTCCCAGTTGCTGTTGTTAAGCAAGGACCTCATGTGACTGTGACTTGCAACTTCCTGCCAGCTTCCGCATTGACTTTGCTTGTGGGAAGCCGGCAGGGAACGTCAGAAATCTTGATCATGTGACTGTGGCTTGCTGGGATGTTGCAATTGGGAGCCAGGCACCAAGTGCAGATTGCAATCATGTGACTGCGGGGATGCTGCAAGGGCTGGAACTCCAAGGACCGGTTGTAAGTCCCACTCATTCAGCACCATCATAAGTTTGAACGGTCGCTGAACAAGCAGTCGTAACCTGAGGACCACCTGTAGTAACAGAATCTTGCAAGTTTGGATGTGCCCCCCTCCTTTCTCACTTTATCTTTGTGTGAATTAATGAGGGGCCTATCTGAGGCGTTTTCTCAAATTAGCTTCTTGGAATGGACTCAAGCCATGCTTACCTGATCGTTGCCTTGATAGCGGCTCTTCCTCCTGTCCTAATAGGCCATTCCCAATGCCTTCTACAGTTAACATTATTAATTCAATTGAATTGTACAGTACACTGTGCCATAAAGTAATCACACCAGCTGGATTTGCAAAACACACTAAGCAGCCAACTCTATTTCATGGTATGCACTTTCAGCCAAAACGTGTTGCTGGAGAAGGCAGCAGGAAAGTTCTATTGCTATCAAGTTCTCCCAAAGGTCATACCATTCAGCAATCTGGGAAAAAAAAGATTATTGCTTTGACCCAGTAGGGCTCTTACCTTTAATTACTTTAAAAAGTAATTAAAGGGGGGGGAGGGGAGAAGTACTTGCTTACACTGCATAAATCTTCACATGAAGACAAACAAGCAATAAGCAGCATACTTATGGAAAACTGCTTGATTAAATCTTTATATACTGTATATATACATACATACGTACAATGCTGTTGATCCTCCTCAGAGCACAAACTCTTCATATATATATATATATATATATATATATATATATATATATATATATTAAAACTCAGAAAGTAACTTGGAAATAAACCAAAGATGTGATTTCTCAATAAGAATCCAGAAACCCAAAGACTCTAGATGATGCTGTTGGTCCTCCTCAGAGCACAAACTCCATATATATAGAGTCTTTGGGTTTCTGGATTCTTATTGAGAAATCACATCTTTGGTTTATTTCCAAGTTACTTTCTGAGTTTTAATGCTGAATCAAAATTAGCTTGCTGGGTTATAAAAGAAGTTTAGAACCATAAAGAAAGTCTAAACATTTTCTACATACATTTCTGATGAGTTACTGGACTATTTGCACAAAAAACTGAGCTCACTTTACTGTTAGTCCAGAGTACACTTTGTTCCAGAAAAGAAAGAGTTTCCAGTGCCCCCACTTTCCACAAATAAATTGAATATAGCTACACTGTTTAATATTCTTTGAGGAAAAGATTTGCTGGAATTCAGGACATAACCCTAGCAGGGAGAAGTATTTTGAGCTTTTCAGGGAATTCATGCCATACTTAATTAGGTTGTTAGTCACAACAGCATAGGATATTCTGTAAATGCTTTGCTGAAATCAAGACATATTACATCTGTAGCTTTTCCATAATCTACTAAGAAAGTTATTCAATCAAAAATTGAAAGATTAGGCTAACTACATTTGTTCTTGCAAATCAATGTTGATTTCCCAGTAATCACAACACTGTTTTTAACAATGCTTACAGATAATTCATTTTATGATTTGCTTCTGAGTCTTCCCAGGCGGACTGGTCTGTAATTTTCTGAGTCCTTTTTCTTCTTTTTGAAGATAGAGACATTTGCTCTGCTCCAGTCACCTGGCACTTTAGCAGTTCTCCAGGATTTTTCAAAGGTAATATATATGTAAAGGTTTTGCTAGACTATCACTTAGTTAGCACTTTGGTATGCGGCTCATCTGGCCCTGGAAAACGGAATGCATTAAAGTCAGTAGGAATTCTCTGACTACGTTTCTATCAAGCTCAAGTTGGAATCCTGCTTCTTCAGCCACCTCTTCACAAGTGCCTAGCGAGGTGCCCCTTTTCTCAGAGAAGAGCAAGTCAGAGCAGGAGTGAGGATTTCTATCTTTTCTTTACTCTCTGGGACCACTTTGTCATTCTCACTGAACTAATGATATACTATTTCTTTTCTTTCTATTTTGAATGAGAAGCCCATGTGTTATTCTTAGCATTCTTCACTAATCTCATCTCATCTTATTTTGATCTTTAGCTGTCCTGACCCATATTTAACAATCCAGGCTACCAGTCCATCTTATCAACTTCTATATATGTACGTCTTTTTTTGCCCACGCAAGGTGAAACAAACAAAAAAGGGCACTGCAAAACAGTGCCATGATGATGTGAGCAGGGAGGAGAATTAGATCAATAATTGGCAGGTGTCTCCTCAAATAAGAATAACCCTTGTGATCAGGCTATGATTGGTCCTGCCAATCACAGAGTATTGGATAAAGAGGCAGGATATCAATCAGGCAGCAGGAAGAGAGTAGCACAGGCCAGAGAGATCAAAGGAGGGCAGTGCAGGGATAAGTTGCGGTCAAACGTGCATGTGAGAATGTGAGAAGAGAATTACTGGGAACTTATGGAATGCAACTACTCTGAACAAGCAGTTACTAAGATTGGCAGTGGAAAACAACAACGACAACAAATACTGTACAATATCCGATACCCATGAGAAGTTACACACTTTTAAATCAGCTATCATGGCAGCTTGTTCCGCCACAGGCACTTTCTGCCTGTAAACCATACATGGTACTACTTACCAACAGCCCCTTTAAAAGATTTCTGGCAGTGTTCGGGATGTGTTTCACTAGCCTCAAGCTGCTGTTGTAAGAATGAATACAGATAGTCCTCTACTTATGAACAGGTTATGTTTCAAGAGGCTGTTCGTAAGTCTATTTTGTTCATAAGTCCAACCATGGCACGCCACATACATATGCCCAGAAGTTTACAGTGTGCTGCATATGTACACATATGTGCTGTAAACTTCTAGGTGTACATGTACGGTGCACCATACACTTCTGGGTGTATGTACACATGTGCACCCTAAACTTCCAGGACCTTCCTTCAGGGACCTTCATTGCTGGAGTTGTTGAGGTTTGTTCGTATTGGTGAAAGTTCGTAACCTGAAAGTTTGTAAGTAGAGGACTGTCTGTATAGAAAAGTGATTGTGGCTGATCTCTTGTCCTTTACAGAAAGGGAATGATTTAATTAAGGCAGTTGTCAACTAGCTTTGTACTGTGGGCAAGAAAGCTGCAAGTTTGCGTCTATGCAGTCAATGGCAGCTAAGGTTTATGTGAGGGTGTTTTTACATTTTTAAGGAGGGATTCCTGGTATGGAGTACTCTGGTGCATGATGGATAGTGTTTTCCTGTGTATAGGAGGGAGTCAGTCTATAAGAGTGTTCTCAACCTTGGTAGCTTTAAGATGTGTGAACTTCAGCTCCCAGAATTCCCCATGCTGGCTGGGGAATTCTGGGAGTTGAAGTCCACACATCTTAAAGTGGCCAAGGTTGAGAACCACTGGTCTATAACACTGAGGGAGGAGTGCCATCTGCTGCTCCCACTGGCACACTACAGCCTCTGTTCTGGCTCTTTGGGGAAGCTCTTTCAGCAAGTCTCACATCTGCACCATAACACTGCATTTAATCAGGCTCCTGGCACTGGTCAAGCTACAGGTAGTCCTCATTTAGTGACTGCAATTGGTTTTGGCAAAATGGTCCACATGGAGCCACATGATTGAGACAGAAAGACACTGCCAAGATTGCTGGTTGCTGCCATCTCATTCAGATAAAGTTTTCTTGTACAGTGTCCTGTTCTGACCGGTTTTGTTTTGTTTTTCGCTCAATCCCAAGCTCTCTCTTCCCGAGCTGCTTTTCTCTGCAGGGCAGCACTTCCCTAAAAAGTGCTAAGGGCAAGTTAACAAGCTCAGCTCTGTGATTAGAACCCTGGGCTGGCTCTCTCTGCTGCCTGAAACTGACCAGACCGTAATCAATTTCACACTGTGGGCTTTTGTTGTTCTAAATGCAGGCATTGGTCGCAAGGCTACTTTTTCCTCACTATTGTAATTGTGAATGATTGCTATCTGAAGCAATCGCAAAACAAGGACTAGCTATATTATGTTTTAATGCTGTAATTACTCTATTCATAGAAAAACATCAATTATTTTATCTGAGGTGGAACATTTTTTAAAATAAATCCTGCACGTTAGATATATTTTACCACCCTGTAAAGTGGAACCCAACAGTCCAAGCAGGGCCCATCGTGGCCTGTAGTGACTTGGGGATGCAACCTTGCTGTGGAACAAAACCATGCCAAGTAAATGGCTTTACGTATTTCACCTATAAGTAAATGGGATTTTTTGATTTCTCTCTTTTGGAGCGTGGTACAAAACCTTCCTTTTCCTTCCTGTTGTTTTCAAAGTGTCTCACTTGAGAGAGAAAGAGATTTATTAGGGGTTAAGAGAAGAAGATAATACGGAGGCCACCAAGTACAGGAATGTATTTAAAAGGAACTGTGCATCTACACGGATTGCATTTGATGCCTCGTCTTTGTTCTCTGGCTTAGCTGCATATTTGTTGTGTGTGCGTATATATGTCTGTGCACGCATGTGTATGTGAAATGACTGCTCCATACTTCTGTACAGGCTTCTTCAGCCAATCCGGATCCCTTTTATAAAAAGGAACTTCCTGTTTAGGCCTACACGTTATGCTAAGTCAAAACAAAGGCCAGCCACAATTGCTTGCAAACTATGGTTCATGGCTTAGCATAATGTATGCATCCAGCCACTATGGCTTGTTTATCAAATTGTGCTTAAAATGAGCCATGGTTCAGTATAATATTTAAATTAGCCCAGGTAGGTATGCACACTAAAGCCTTCTCATGCTTGCCAAGTAGACAGTGGAATTGTTTAATTATTCCTAAGTTGGCCATTAACTACTGACCCAAAAGGTTAAGTATTTTTTAAGCAAGTATCCTGTACTGGGCTGTGCTGAAGCAGCAAATTAAGAACTGCTATCTTTAATTATGCTGAACCAGTGTTCATATAAAATTGCTCAATCAATTAGAAAACAAAAAATTATGTACAGCTTACAGAGCTCATCAAAATTTAACTTGAGGACAGGTAAGCAAAATATGTGAAGGCCGGTTTGGTATAGTGGTTAAGGTACCAGGTTACAATCCAGGAGAACATGGGTTCTAGTCCTGCCTTGGGCACAAAGGCAGCTAGGTGACCTTGGGCCAGTCACTCTCTCTCAGCCCTAGGAAGATGGCAATGGCAAGCCACTTCCAAAATCTTGCCAAGAAAACTGCAGGAACCTGTCCAGGCAGTCCCCAGGAGAAAAGACTGACTCTAAGGCACCCCCCCCTCCCAAAAAGGCAGAATATACAAAAGGTATTTGCAATAAATGGAGGAAATGAAAGAATTTGTCATGGATTTCTTCACTGGAAATACATATTTCTGCTGAAATAATGGATTTTTGGCAATTCCCATTTTTTCTGACTCAGTGATAGAATATGACAGATAATAACTTAGACATCCTCAGGATTAGGTGAGAATGAACTAGGACATGCCTTTATGTTGACAACTGAAATTCAAATGCATTGTTTAATATTAATTCCCTGTTGTCTGTATATTATTTTACTTCATGCAGATTGACATGCAGTAGTTTTGTCATTTCCCACACAAATTATATGGACAGAGAGAAGGCCAGGGTGAGCTTTAGTTGGAAGGTGTGCAGTGTGATATGCTCTATAGCCACAGAACCCAACCCCGTGCAGCAACTGGAGTTTTAAAACAAGTTCTATTGTGTCAATAGAAGTTTTTTTCAAAGCCATATTGCAGTGCAAGGAAGGTAAAAGAAAGGAATTGCCTGATCTGGTGGGGAAAGAGAGAAAAAGAGTGAAAGGGGACAGAGGGAAGTAGAACAATTCAATGTGATTGCTATTCATAAATGATCATGGCAAACAGCCTAAGTGGAATAGTGGCATGGCCATTCAGTACAAATGGGTGAGATTTCCCTTGTTATGGGACAACTAGTCTTAGTACTGAAAATCTGATCCTAAGAGTGTCCCACATAAGTTGACTATCTAGCTCTTCTGGAAGACCTCCAACCAGCTAACTAGTCAGTCTCATAGTAATAATATCTGGCCTAAGTTTGGACTTTTTTGCCTCTTCCCATTTTGTTTTTTGCAATTCCCGATGAAGAGTTCTGAAAACCTAGAAAGTTTGCAACTCTTTAGTGTTATTTTGATTGATGAAAATAAAAGTGTTTTTCAATCTCTGAATTTTGGATATTTTATCCCAAGGGCCTATACAGCTGTGATTACTTTTAATATCTCAAGCAACATTTTAAAAATACAGTATTTAAGCATTTTAAATTAATGAGTGCACAGGGCTATCTGGCATATTCTCATGCCCTATTAAAGGAGAAACTAATCAATTGATTTTAGCTTGAGTGTTATATTGTAAGGGCTGAAGCTGGTGATACAGGAACCAAGAAATGTTCCACAAAGATATTATTTAAACATGAAGCAGTTGTCTCCAACATCCAAGGCTGGGTAAAGTACAGCCAACAGCCTGTCACTTTGAAAGGGAAGGAAGAAAAGGTCTAGGATTTAAACTCTGGGGCCAACATATATCTAGTCATCTCAAGTCTATTAGTTTCTACTGTTTGGTAGTTACTGAATGAGGGGTTCCATAAATAATTTCACTCTGACCCAGATCAATCTGACCTGAAAAATACGCTGCATTTTATATGCCATGATGGCATGCATGATTAGAAATGATGGCTATGATTCTACTGTAAGCAGATAGTTGTAGCAATTTACAGTATATGCTAAAAATTAAAAAAAGACTAAGAATTTACTTGAGGTAGTAAGCTATTCTGAGGTCTCTGCAAACCATTTTTCATCCATAATAGCCAATATTATCCAAGATTTTTTTCTGAAATAAATCACATCTCTAACAACCATTCTGAAAGGTGTGTTGCTTTCCCTGCTTTGTTACAGTGGTAATATTGTTTGTCGCTTTTCCAAAAAAGTTCTCATTTTTTTTGTTTGGCAGCTTGGCATTTGTAACCCATATTAATGACACACTGTACTTGCAAGTGGATTGTGAGCTTCTATTTAAAAAAGGCTGGAAATAAATGAATACAGATGCCTTTTCCTTCTCCTGGACGTTCGCTGAGACAGTCAGCTTCACTATGGCATAAACCTGAAAAGTCCCATTCAGCAGCATTTCTGCTTTGCAAGTTCAGAACCTGGTGTTCGTGCACCTTAGGATCTTGAATCTTCTTTCTCCTCTATAGCCATTCTTCCTAATTTTGTGTCATCTGCAAATTTGATCATCATCCTTCAACCCTCTCATCTGGGTAATTAACAAAAGGACCCAGGTCAGAGCCTTTGATTACTTGATACTAATCTCCACTTAGAAGGACTCTCTGGGTGGAGTCATTCAGCCAGTTCTTATACTATTCAACAGTTGCATAATCTAGCCATAATGAATAACTTACTATTTCATTAATGTGAATTATCATGACAGACTTTGTGAAATATTTTGCTGAGCAACGTAAGTACAACTTAATTGAAATTTAAAAGAAAGGACCCCCCCCCCACACACAAACAGCACATATTTATTTATTAGATTTATATCCCATCTTTATTTGTATAAGTTAAAATGGCATACATAATACTCTGTCTTCCTATTTCCCCATAACAACAACCCTGTGAGGTGGGTTGGGCTGAGAGAAACTGGCCCAAAGTCACCCAGCTGCCTTTTACGCCTAAGGCGGGGCTAGAACTCAGGGTCCCAGTTTCTAGATCAGCTCCTTAACCACTACATCAAAGTGGCTCTCTCTATCACCTGCTCATCCCACATTAGAATTTACCAGTTCTGGCAGGGCAACCAGGGATTGCTCCCAATATAAACAGGGAGCAAACTCCACACTTACTCACACTGATGATGTTACCTGGTTGGGTAATGAAATGTCTGCAAGCAAACAACCAAGCTCAGAGAGCACCAAGGACTCCACAGTTCAACCCTGAGCTACAGATATTCTCTTCTGTTGGAACAATGAAGAAAGGCAACATGCCAATAGGTAACAAAGAAAAGACAGAGTTACTAAATTCTTCTTTTGCTTCACTCTTCTGAAAAAAACAAATCCATCAAGAAGTTATGAAAGACAGGATGTAGGAAGAGGTCTTTAGTTTGAGTTTAAATTTCCAGGATGACATGAATTGCATCCTTGGGTAGGTACTGAAGGAAGTAGCTAATAGTCTGGCTGAACTCCTATGTATTATCCCTAAGAAATCCTGGAGAATTGATGAAGGGCCAGATGACTGAAAAAAGAATGAACATGTTCCTGTCTTCAAAAAGAGGAAAATGGAAGATATAGCAAACCAGAGACCAAGTGATCTAATATTAATATCTTGGGCATATCATAAAGAGATGGATCTGCAACCACCTTTAAATCAATGCAGTAATTAGCAGAAGTCAGCATGCATCTATCAAGAACAAAACTTCCGGACTAATCTTATCTCATTTTTTTGATCAGGCTACTTTCTTAATAGATTGTGGAACTGCTATAGCCATAATATACCTTGGTTTTAGGAAAGTATTTAACAGAGCTCCCCATGACATGCTGATTAATAAGCTAATTAAATGTGAGCTATATGGCATAACAATTAAGTGAGTACATATCTGGCTTGAAAATCATACTCAAAGTGATCATCAATGGCTCCACATCAGATTGGAAAGAGATGACAAAGTGTCACAAGGATCAATCATGGGTCCTCTACTAATCATTAATGATTTGGATGAAGAGGTGGAAAGAAACTTTGCAAATACCACAAAATTGGTTGAGATACTTAATATACCTGAAAACCGAAATAAAATTAAAAATGATTTTGAATGGTTGGAGAAACAGGCTGAAAGAAACAGAATTACATGTAACATAGACAAATGCAAAGTTTTTCTCTTGAGAAACTGCACTTGTTTATGCAAAGTTTATCAAATGCAAAGTTTATCCAATGCACTGGTCTAGGATGGAAGATACCTACAGTAGCTTGGTAATAGTATTTATTGGAATATAAATTTATTGTAAACTGAATATGAGCCAGCAGTGTGATGTGGCTGCAAAAAAAGCAAACACAACTTTTGATACACGAATAAAAGTATGATTTCCAAATTCAGAAAGTAATTGTTCTACTTGATTCTGCTTTTGTCAGATCTTACTTTGAGTACCATGTCCAATTCTGATACCACATTTTAAGAATGACTCAGAAAAATTGGAACAGGGAATAGAAACTATGATATTTATATAAATTAGAAAGATTCAAAAAAGTAATAATGCTAAATAATTTTATATCAGGGTAATTTCTTTATTAGGCATTCAGTTTTATGAAATAGCATGCAAACTTCTGAGTTTGCAAGTACACTTGATCAAGCAAGATGATAAAGAATGCAGATGATGAGCAGGAAATATACGTATTTAGTTAGAATATGATAAAATGCAGCACATACACAAATCAATTTATATCAGGTGCTGAGATGATTTTAGATGATACAATGTTCTCCTGAGGGCTAATCCCCATTTTGAAATACAGGATCCATCTATTAACTTGAATTCTTTCGAACATTTTGCCCTAATTAAGCCTGACAAAAAGTAGGCAGAAAAATATATCAAAGTCAACTCCATGGAGAGGGAATGATAGACTTTGCTTGCCGCTTGCCTCGTTTAGCGTCTAAGACAAGTACAAACACACTGCAGCAACCCAGAACACCAGAAAAAGGAAACAGACCACCTATACAACATCTTCATCAAAATGGATACCCCTGCAACTTTATCAAAAAGTGCCTGACCACTCAACCCACTATAGCACAACCAACAATAGCACAAACACAGCACAAACACAATGAAAAGGATAACACTATCATACATCAAAAACATCTCAGAAAAACCAACAGACTATTACAACCACATGGCATTGCCATAGCACACAAACCAACTAAAGCCCTCCAAAACATCTTAAGTAAACCAAAAGACCCAGTAGCCCAAGAAGAAAAAACAGGAGTCATCTACAACATACAATGTAAGGACTGTAACAGCCACTGTGTAGGACAGACAGGCAGAAGACTAGCAGAGTGCATCCACGAGCACCAACTAGCAATCAGAAGACATGATGAAAACTCCTCAATCTCAGAACACATGGACAGACTCAATCATAGTTTCAACTGGGAACCTAGCTAAATCCTAGACCAAGCTAAATTTAAAAAATGCTAGGGAATTCCTGGAAGCTTGGCATTCAGACAAAGCAGCCATCAATAGACGCATAGAGATAAATCACATTTACATGCCATTCAAAAGAGACAATAAAAAAAAGAAAACAAAAAGACCAGAACACATCTTCTCCAGCAGCCTACACACAGATAAGCAGGGATTAACACCAGAAAACAATCAAGCAGAAAATGGTACCCTAACCAAGGAACCACCAAGGAGAAAACCATACCCCCACCAACACTAGCAGGGCAAGCTACTGTATATAAACAGGGAGAAAACCCCACAGTTACACTGATGATGTTACCCAGTTGGTAATGAAACATCTGCAAACAACCAAGCTCAGGGAGTACCAAGGACTCCACAGTTCAACCCTGAGCTACATTTATTCTCTTCTAATTGGAACAAGCAAAGTCAGTGGAGAAGGTGGCAGTAAAATAGGAAGTCAGGGTAATGTGATGTCTTGCTTAACGACCGCAGCGAAAGTGAGGTCGTAAGTCCATCGCAGTCACATATTTGCTTAGTGCCATGGTGCTTAGCGATAGAGCTGCCCATTCCAATTGTGGTTGCTAAGCAAGGACTACCTATAATTTGGATAGCATTATGCAAAAAGTTATGTACTTTAGCCTTTATAAAAGCAATGAAAAAGAGAGGACCTTAATCACCGGAACATATAATTTATAATGTATCTGTTTATCTTATAATTGACCTCTTTAGATAAATGAAATGGACTGTTTTGTGGGATTCTTAAAAATCTTGAGTCCCTAATTTGCACAAAGATGTGTGTATATTACTATGGCAACCAGCTCTTCTGATTGTTTTCTTTGAAATTACATTTCATAAGTCTCTTTTAAGCTAAAATGTAATGTGCAAATGCCAAAGGGGAAAATTTGCTGTACTTTTTAAAATGATAAACAGCATTGTGGGAGGTAAAGATTATTCTGCAGGAAAACAATGACAGGGTAACTCTTGATTTCCAAACCAGATTTCATAATCTCAGATTTGCTGTAGTTGCTTCTACAGAGGTGTGCTAGTATGTAATTAACCTATGATTGTTAATTTCCTAATATTTTGGCAATTACCACTGGCTATAATGATATTGTGAAAGTTGTCCAACACTTGCCAGTCATTTTGTCATGTTTTTAGCCAAACAAAAGAATATGAATGATAGATTGATATTCCTCATCAGAGTAAACTGTATGAAAAGGGGCTGTTTAAAAAGGAGGCCAATCCTCAGAATATTTCTCTCACTACTGAATACAGGTTAAACCAAGGGGCATATGAACCATTTCCCCAAATCAACCTCCTATGTTCCTTCAATATTCTGCTCCTGCAACTGCTTTTATGATGTACTTTTGTTGCATTTCTATACCCTACCAAGTCTTCCTTTCTCTTGTGATATGGTTAATCATGACTCCAAAGTCTGACTTTGTTGCTCGTAGGAGTGATTTACTCTGTGCTAATCTCCATCAATTTCTAGATGAGTTAGGACAATTTTAGAGAAATTTGGGAGATATGGTCCAATATTTGGATTAAGCAGCAGCTTTGGGAAGGATGACCAGTAATCTAACTTCTAAATGGCAGCCCCAAATATTATAAATCACCATGACCACATTCATGTGGCACATTTTAAACCCCATTGTGGTCTGGCTTATCTGCATCCCTGAAAGTAAAAATAAAAACAACAATAAATTTAACTTTTTCCATATTTTCAATACATCCCAAATCAATCTATAGTGGCTGCCCCAATTCGGTGGCCAGAATGTACTTCTACCAGCTCATGGCATAAACCAGTGTTTCTCAACCTCAGCAGCTTTAAGATGTGTGGACTTCCAACTCCTCAGCATGCTGCTAGGGGAATTCTGAAAGTTGGAAGTCCACACATCCTAAATTTTTTGAGGTTGACAAACATTGGCATAAACTATACGCCATTATTGGAACCAGGGATGGTTTACCTCAAGCTGAGAATTTGTTTCTTAGGAAAACTATGTCCGTTAGTGCACACACTTGTGTCTGTGTGTGTGTTGGGGAAGACGTCAAGTTTGCTGCCATACCACTGGCCCTGCTCGAAATTTCCCTAAGTGTATGCAGGATTGTTGCTTCAGAGCACAGTGCTCCGTAAACTACACCAGAAGTAAACTCCTCCACCGAACTGGCCCAATGCAACCGAGGGCCCAGTGAATGCCTTCGCAGTTGCAAGTGTTTATGCTTAGGCACTGAGGGTAACACTCGGCCACAAGCGAACACACTTGCCCGGGACTGTGCTCTTATGCACCACCGTTACATATCGGGCACACTCTGTTTCACACTCAAACTCCTCGGCTTATATCGTTCCATCAAAGGAATGAATAATAATATACACAAGGCAACGTCAGGCGAAGAGTCACAAGATGCCACAATTTCAGAACGACGCAGCGGGAAGCGGAACGCCCTCGCTTACACGCCTTCCTTTGGGAAGGCAACTTCGTTGTGACGTCAGGGCAGAACGCAGCAGGAGGCAGAATCCCCGCCCCCCTCCCCGGTTTCTCTAGCTGTCAGGTTCGCGGCTCCCAACTTTCATCCTCCTCGGAGGTTATGAAACGCACTTCGCTACGTCTGTTTCGCAGTGGGGGACGGCCGAAGCCGGCAGCCAATCGGCTGGCTCCCCGACGCCATCACATGGGGCTGCTCCAGATTTTATGTAATATTCCGGCCTTTTCTTCTTTTCTTTTCGGGTTCGGTAATCTACGCGTGTGTGTTTTGTCCGTACAGAAGCTCGTCAGAGAAATCCGGTAGTTGAAGACAGATCTGGCGTGAATGAGACGTTCGCTACTCCTGCGTCGAGGCGGAAAAGTTACTGGTTTGGTGCCCCTCCTACTCTACCTCTTCGTCCCACGTCGCGACTCTTGTCCCCTTCGCCCCGCCTCCTCTTCGCTAACTAGAAAAAGGATGATGCCTCCCGCTGGGCTGAGAGAACGACCCACCCTCCGGAGCGGTCTTGTCCGCCGACTGCCGATTGATTGATTGACTGATTGGCGCGGGGCTGTTACTGAGTTAAACAATTAATTGGAGGAGACGGAGCGAGCGGTGGTCGGAGAGGGCTTAGATACTCCGGCAACGGGGGGAGCGGGGTCTTAAAAGATTACGCTGTTGATTTAGTGCTCGCTGTAATGAAAAGCGTACCTGGTTGCCGCGCGCGAAGTTAGAAGAAGCTGAAGAGTTGCCTTTCTGGGTCCGGGTTGCTCAAATGCCTGGACTGGTTGTAAAGCGGGTTATATATGTATATATAACAAAGCTGCGCATTTGAATCAAAGGGAAGTTAAAGCAGGAATCGTTTAAGTTGAGCGAGCAGCTCTTTCCCCTCGGGAGAAGCCAAGGCGAAGAGTTACGCCAGGGTACCCCGGGAGCCGCGAGGGAAGTCTGTGCCTTCAAGAGCCCCGCAGCTGCTCGGGCTTGCTGGGAGGACAGAAACAAAAAAGGGATGAAGTTGTGGCGTTGCCAAAGCGTCCCTCTGGCCCCCTCTCGTTGTCGCTCTTCGTAGGAAGCCGTCGACGTTTGCGCGGTGCGCTGCCAACTCCGCTCAGCCGGCGGCTCCCGCCCCCTCCGCTTCTGGCGGAGCAGCAGCATGGAGCTTCTCCTCTGCCCCGCCTGCCGCCTGGTCCTCCGGGACCCGGTGACTGTCTCGTGCGGCCATTCCTTCTGCAGGAGGTGCCTGGGCGAAGCCTTGCCTCCCAAGTGCTGCCTCTGCGGGGAGAAGCTCGCTCTGCTGGGCTCGCGGACGGTGAGCTCGAACGTCCTGCTCGGGGACCTGTTGGAGAGGGGCTTGGATAGGGACGCCAAGGTGGCCCGGTTGAAAAGGGACTTGCAGGAGCTGGTGAGCCACGGGGACGTCCAGGGAGCGCTGAGGACGCTTCAGAAGGCGATCGCCTTGGGTAAGGCTTGCCTGCTTTCCAGAGGTGCTTTTTAGAAATTGTTGCGGAGTTGAACGATGGGGCGAAGAGGAAGGGAGGCTGGGTGACATGCGTGGGGTGGACCGCCAGGCGTTCCCTAGTTACGCAACTTGCCACCATCTCGCGGGCTGCCTTGTGTAAGCAGGCGAGGGACAGCTCTTGGTAGCCCTTTTTACTAACTTAGTTATGGGTTTCCTCTTAGTTAAGGAAGGTGATTTCACGGTTACGGATGAGACGTGCACGTTCGGTGCACAGTATGTCCCACTTGTGTCTTGCTGAAAGATCTTGCGATTTGCTTCTTTTCAGTTTAAAAAAAAAAGCTTACTTTTTAAAGTTTGCTTCTGTTGCAGAGTTTGTCCACAGAGATAAAACAAGATGCTGCTAATGGCAATGATCACATCCGAAAATTAAATATAAACCTAAAATGTATATGGCAATACAACAAGGTTGTTTCTGGGGTTATTCCTTAGGGTCCTTTGAAAATTGAGTTATGTAATTTGCTGGCCTGCTTGGAGGCCATCTTTAGCTGTTCATGGAGGACAAAAGTAAAATAGAGCAGACCATTATAATATTTCAGTATTGTTTTTGTAATTTGAGGTTTTGAAAGTATTTCTGAAGTAAGTTACTATGAGCGCTTGTGACCTTTCCCAAATTATGTGGGGATCTTAACCCTGCCTCAAATTTTAAGGGGAGAGTATTCCTTCAGAGCGCCATTTTCATCCTTGAGAAGGCTCCCTTTGTCATTCTTGTATGCTGTAGGTCAGGGTTTCATGGAGTCTTTGCTTCTTTACCACTTGCTGAAAAGGCAAATGTTCAACAGATGCTGCTTTCCTACTGTAGTGATGTCATCATGATGATAGCTGTATCAAATATCCTTGACATACTTTTATTAAACACATAGTGTCTTTGTCAGGGGGAAAAAAGGAACCCGATCATCTGTCATTATCTAAGGAAAAATCCTCCATCTCATATTGTCTTTAATAAGCTTAAAACTTTAACATTAAAATCAGCTTTGGAACTGGTAAAGCTGATGTCACTTAAACCTTTAGGATTTAGGAATAAGTAATTGAGAACCAGATTTACTTTACTGATTCAGACTTTCCTGTCTGTGGAAAGCTGACACACCTCTCATTTATAGCTCAGCCTGTTATAAAATGCTAGCTCTGCTTTTGCATGAGTCAGATATAGGAGTAAGTACAGGTGTTTCATTCACCAAGTGAGTTTATACTGGAATATTTATACTGGAATATCTTCATCTATCTCCCCCTGCTGAATTTTTTCTACTTCAGTTGGAGGATCCAAATTAATAGGGATAGAACTCATATCTAATGCCCCTTAATTGCAAAATTTAGCCCAGGTAGATTTACAACAAATCAAGCAGCTGATAGCCTGTGCAGTATGAAACTATGCTTCTGCATTTCAACTCCTTACCATTTATAGTTCTCATTCTAAACACCAAAGCAGCTGAGATGAAAATGTGCTATCAAATCAATCTTGTATTTGGCAAAGTTTTTAAAGTCTCAGCTATTTTTCCCCCCCCCCCCCACTTTAACTGATCCATGAAAGAAATGTTTTTCTGAAAACCAAAATAGACCTGTCACAAAAAGTATTCCCAGTAAATCATCATCTTCTCACTGTTTGGAGATCAAGTGTTTAGAACATTATATTACCCAAATTCTGAGATACTGTGGCTTGAGGTGCTAACATGTTCCAAAACCAGACTTCATCTGTTGCCATTTATAAATATCTATAAACTTTAATCTTGAGTAGGTCCTGCTGATTTTGAATCAAGTGCCATATGGGCCTCTGGCAATCCTTTAATTCAGAACATAGCAAATAATTACAAAATATAAGAAAGATTTGGGATACTAGTCAGTGGAATTCTGTTATTTAAACTCTTTGTCTTTTCTGCCAACTTCTTGTTTAAAGTGATGATAAAGTTTGCTAAATTCTAGTCAGCTGTGATTTTCCATTTTTCCTCACAAACGGTTGCATCTTAACAACCATTATGTATTGCAAAATAGGAAAAAAATTCAAGAGATTTAGCTTTCCCAATAACTATGATCTTTTTGCTAGGTAGACACATATCTATTGTTAGTACGTTTCTAATAATTCCTGGAGAAATGGAACAGAATTACTTAATAGGGCTGGGTTGTGCTTCAGAAGTAACCCAGAAAAGGTGCTTTGGATAGTGGGGTACAGGTAGTCCCCGGGTTAAAGATGACCCATAATTAAGAATGGAGCCCATTGTAGCAAAATTCGAGTTAAATATGCAATGGTTCGAGTTAATTACACAATACTACTTATACAGTATTATATAATACTATGGTTCTGGCTTACATACAAATTTGACTTAAGGGCAGACCTTGGGAACGAAACTCATTCTTAAACTGAGGACTACTTGTAGAGTGAATGTAGCACCTGTCTGCAGCTTTTTAAAGTGGCTAAGTCTTTTCCTCTGATTACATAGAGTTGTATTTAGAGTTGGGCGGTGTATAAGTCGAATAATAAAATTAAATTGTAACTAGCTGCTGCATTCATATATACTCCTGTATGCTCTGAAGCACCTTTTGTAATCAAATCTAAATAGTGAACAGCCCTACAAGTTAATGCTGGCTAGTTGATAAAGTACTTTCACCACTTTACTTTTTGGCAGTAATTGCATTTCCATAAAAACACACCAAGTTTCCACTGTCCTGTAACCTATTTTTTTTTCATAATTCTTTTAAATGATTGCATTGGTTTATGTACTGTGATTTCCTTAAACTAAGCGATTATAACATAATAAGGAAGGCAGGACAGCTGAACTCAATGTTTGCCCCTAAAACACATTGAACATTTGTTCTATATTAAATGTATGTAGATAGGAACTATTTTTCAGGATTTTTACTAGACTTTTAAAAAATGCCATTTTGAAAATGCTTAAAAAGTCACTAACTTTTGATAAAAGCAAGCCTTTTAAGTCTGAAAGTACTACCAGCACATTTGTAGGACTGTGATGTTTTATTGACAAGCTTCCTTAATAACCCAAATTCACACTGTGTTCCTATTGTCCACAATGCTTTTGCAAAATGTAATTGGCCACTAGTATCAGGCCTTTAGGTCACCTGATTGTCACTGTATCAAGAGTATTCAAGCCACTTTTTTTTTATTGCAATGAATCATAAACACCAAGCAGATTTCCAGTTTAGCAAAATGAGCTTATTTTCAATTGTCACCTTAACATTTTTTGATAGATTTGAGAGATCCTAGATGCAGAACTCCTGTTTGGGTGTCTCTGACTGATTAAACCCTCTATGGGCTGTGAATTACCTACACTTAGCACATTCACTCAATGCCTCAGAGAGCAGTAAACATCTGTCAGTGTAACACAAGCAAAGAACACATTTAAATATCTTTTACTTAAATTAATTTGACAATAACTGTGTGTGTGTGTGTGGCTTCGTGCCTAAGGTGGGATTAGAACTCATGGTCTCCTGGTTTCTTGCCAGATGCCTTAAGCACTACACCAAACTGGCTCCTATACATTGCATACTAAGCATAAAAAACATAAGAAACAAAATAATAGAAAAAGAAAAATATATCTAGATGCAAATATGAGAGCAGGGTGGCTGATTCTGTGGCCTGGATTGGAAAGATGAGTGTGTTGATCTCTGGAAAATAAATGAAAAGATCCATAAAGTCCAGTTAAGAGGACAAGGCACATGGCTAGAAATAGATGGTATGTTTTCCTCTGCCCAGCAGGTGTAATTAATGCACTTTTTTGTCATTAGACCCTCAGTTCCTTAAAGGTCCCCAGCTTTCATTGGTCCCAGTTCTTCCTTGTTTTTGCCTTCCTGGTGCTTCTGACAGGATCTCCATAATTCAACTTTGCTTCAGGCAACTTTCCAATTTGTGATCATTATGATTGATGGAGAAGATGTTTTATTTTTGGCCCTATGACCCTATGACATGCAATTTAAAGTAAAAAAATATGTGAAAACCTGTGCCATTCTCAGTTTCCCCCCCATCATCCTATTAATCCCTTGATGTTTGCCAGATTCTACTCCTTTGCCAGATTCTACTTCTTATCACGCCATACTTTCAGAGACATAATATCACAGCATGCTTGTTTTTATGTAAACAAAACAACAGCACCTTCTAACACAGTTTGCTTTTCCCTGATAAAGCTATCAGTTTATTTAAATCGAAGAGTAGCAATTTTACTTTTAAAGTAAGATACAACAATGTCAAATTCAGTTTTAGCAAGTATAGTAACAGAGCTAATCAATCAATCAGTGAGATGGGTGGTGACAAATTTGAAATATAAATAAATAAATAAGAATCAATGTCACATTCCAGTATCAATTAGAGAAATGATGCAAGGTAAGCTTAGGAAGTTCACATAGGAATTTAAAAAGTTTGGATATCAACACAAGGCACAAGCAATTTTAAAAGAGAGTCAGTTGTCAGTTCAATATATCTCCATCTGAAAACAAAATAAAAAACAGTCCTGTTTTAACACTTTGGGATCTTTTCTGTTATCGGTTGCATTCTAATATATACTCTTTAATGGCAGTAAGCTCTGTTGAACTTAATAGTGCTTAGTCTTGAGTAGACGTGCATAGCATTTCATGCTCATTTTTTTGACTTTGTCGAAGATCTCATGGGAACGCTGAACCCAGGATCCACATCATTAATAAAAATGTTGAATAATACTAGTCTGAAGACAGATCCTTGCAGGATGCTATTGTTTACTGCTCTTCAATGTAGACCCATTAATCCTGACTCTTAAAGTTTGGTTAGCTAGCTAGTTGTGGATCCACCTTACTGTAGTGCCATCCAAATCATACTTTAACAGCTTCTCAGTGAAAATATGTGTAACCCTGCGAAAAGCTTTGAGGTAGATGATATCACAACATTCCCTTTGTGTACTAGTTATGTTGTTAGAGAAGAAGAGATTTGTCTCACGTGACTCAAAGCCACGTTAACTCTTAGCAATTGTGGCATTGCCTTCAAGATTCTTACAAATGGCCTATTTCATTATCTGCTGTAATATCTTTCAGGTATTGGTGTGAGGCTCACTGATCAATAATTACTAGGATCCTCTTCCCCCCCCCTTTCTTGAAGGGTGGGAGGTGCTTTTGCTTCTGGCACTTCTGAAGTTTTCCAGAACACCTGAAAGATAATTGACAGAAGTCCCAGTAGCCTTTTGATCCGTTCCTTCAGTATTCTAGGGTATATTTTATTAAAGATTCATATTACCTAGAAGATCTTTATCACATCTTGCTGACCTGAATCCCTCCTGTTGCCTTTGTTATAGTTGGTGCAACTCAGATTCCTACTGTGTTTCCTCTGGATGTAAAGACAAACAAAATGTTCCTATGTTTTCTCTTGGTCATCTGTTAAGAGTTCTCATAAGAAGTAGTCCACCACCTCCTTGTGTCTTCCTGCTGTTGGCATGTTTGAAGAAACATTTCTTGCTGGATTTTGCCTCTTGTGTTACCTAAGTTCATTTTCTGCCTTTTCTTTCTTGACCTCATTCCTATATTTTATTTATTTATTTTTATTTATTTATTGGATTTCTCTCCCGCCCATCTCCCCTACAATAGGGGACTCTATATTTCTGATTTGAAACTTCATAGTCTGTCTTGGTTGTTAGCCTTTCTTTCCATTTCCAATAAGCATCCTTCTTTAGTCTCAGTTTGTTCATCAGCTGCCTGTTCAACCACACTGGCTCCTTTAGATGTCTCCTAAGTTTCCTTCTCCTTGATACTTGACTCTGTCAACCTTAATTTCCATTTTAGGAAGTCCCAGCCAGCTACAACACCTTTGTGTGTAAGATTTTGTCCCCATGTCATCTTCCTTGCTATTTCTTGTAGTTTATCAAAATGGTCATTTCTAATAGCCATGGTTTGTGTTTTACTGTTTTTACTAAGCATCTTGTTAAAATCAAGAACTTTAACAATGCGTGTCCCCTTTTGCCTAAAGTTCTCCCACAATAATGGTTCCCAATCAAGCCCTCCCTATTCGTAAGGTTGAAATTCAAGGTAGTAGATCTCCTAATGACCACCCCATCCCTTGAAAGAAATAATAATAATCAGAATAACTAAAGAAATGTATTTGACACTTTTTGTGGACTTAGACTTCCAACAGATGTCTGGGTAATTGAAGTCTCCCATTGCAATCACTTCAGGATTTTTTGGGTTTTTTTTGAGTTATATGCTTTAATACATCTTCATCTCTCTCTTCTGACTGGTTCGGTGGTCTGTAGCAGAGTCTTAGCAAGATATTCTTTCTATTAGCTTACTATTTTATCTTAACCCAGAAGCTTTCAATACTTGTGTTACTATCAGGCTAATGGACTTCTGTACAGGTAAGTTCATTCCAGTCCATTTCTTCTCTAATATTGTCTGTTCCTCTGAAACAAGGTGTCCACATGAAGCTCTTCCACTTCATCACGTCTCCTTTCCTCTATGGTCTCATTTAACCCACCAAATCTGCTTTTGAGTCTTGGGGTAGTTTCTGAAGTAGTAGAAGACCTTGGAAACTCCAGAGAAGAGAATAACACCCCCTCCTCCAACCCAGACTTTTCACTGTAGAATGTCCACAAGCAAAAATTAGTGTAAAAATGGCAATGTCACACAGCTGCATGGCTAATCAGACAGATTTGTTACAACTCTAAACTCACAGGGAGTTAACCAAGATATATAAACCACTATGATGTTTGTCATACATTTTAAGGGTGTTTATAGGCTTATGTAGTATTCTCAAATTACTCAAGCTTGCGTAGTAGCTAAGGTAGAGTGGCCATCCCCTTGTAAATAGGCATTTCTGAGGCAGCTGCCACCATGAGGTGATGACAGAAATGTCTGGAACACATGTTAATATTCAGGCTAAGGGCTTCTGTGTTGTCAAGTAGCCAAATATGTAGTTAAACATATTGCTGGCCGTGTGGCTTGAATGTCCAAGTTGCACCGTTATTTGGCAATACTTTGTAATGAACTTTTGCTAGGGCTTGGATTATATCAATCTGCAGGGCAAAATCTCTTGGAATACTCTGGTCACCACATCTCAAAAAAGATATCAAGCTGGGAAAAAAGGGGCAATCGAATGATAAACAGGCAAAGCAGCACTCTTATCAGGAAAGGTGACAGCATTACAAGCTTTTTAGTTGAGGAAAGAAAAGAGTGGGGGGACAGGGTAAAGTTATATTAAAGAGTTTCCCTCTCCATAATATTAGAATCCTATTGCCATAAAGTTAGAATTAAATTAAATGCAGAGAAATTCCAGACTGTTTTTTAAAAAATCATTTTTTAAAAAATGACAGATTTAAAATGTGATAAGTTGCCATCCAGTGTGGTTATGCCTTAAATCTAGGTAGTTTTAAATGAAAAATTAGAAACATTCATAGAGAGCAGGGCTGTTAATGGCGAAGACTTTATGCTATATGGCTGGTGTGGGTCTTCCGGGCTGTGTGGCCGTGTTCTGAAAGTTTTGTTTCCTAACGTTTCGCCAGCACCTCTTTGACAATACTTTATGCTATATATTACTTCCAGAATCCAAGGCAACATACTTGAGTTATTAGGAACAGTCCCATTACTCTCCTGTTTTTGAGGTGTTTATAATAAGTGATAATAGCTCAGTGAAGCAGGCAAAGTTGCTGATTCTTTGAGATGAAAATCTCCCTAACTACTCCAAGAGCATTTCAGTTTTTTTATTTTTAAGTGACTGACTCTTAGCGATTTGTTTCAGAGTTTCTAAATTTAATGCAAGACACAAGAGCTAGTTTTTAGCTGATTTATGCTGGTAGAAAATGTGATCCAAAGCAGACTGAGTTGTCTCTCCTGTTCTGCGTCCCTCATTTCTTTCAACATCTCTGCAATGGAAACTCTTGTTGGGTAAGGACTTTCTGCAGTTGTTGAAAGTGAATCACTTCAGTAAATGCAACTGAATGACTTTTAATTGTGGAATCTACTCGGTGGGGGGAGTGCTCTCTTACCACCCACTCCTGTTGTCTCCACTCAAATGATAGAAGTACCGTTATATCACTCCAACTAAAAAAAACAGTAGATCTTTTCCTTAAGCACTGAGTTGTTTGACAGTATCAGATTATGCTACCTTTGGGTACTCTGATCTGCCATATTAACTGATGGGCAACACTTGCAGGCCACCCTTCTCATCAATAAAGTAGAATTAGTGAGTTAAAAACAAAAAAAAATTGGCTAAACTTATTGGAAATGAACCCAGCTGATTCTGGTCAATGAGTCTCTTTCTTGGAGCTTATACTACCTTGGCGTGTGTAATGTTTGTATAATGTTTGTTTTCATAATTTCTTAGGAACAACAGTGAAATGTTTTGCTTCCTCTTACAGTTCCAGATGATCTTACATTAAGGCTGTGCAGATCAGAGCTTTATGTGGCTTTACAGCAGTATGAAGAAGCTCTTGAGGATTTGGAGATTCTGTGCAAGCACAAGCCCAAAGAATGTGAAGTGAGTCAAGTGTAAAGCTGTGTGTTGTAATCCAGAACAAGCATATGTTCTTCCCAACTACTAAGCTGTGAGATGAAATAGCACTTCTGGAAAAGGCTACATTTGAACTCAGATGCAGTAATAGCATAGAAAGTGAGTGTATCCCTTCCTATAAGTTGCTTATTTAAATATAAGATAGTCTTTCCCCTGTTCTATTGTTGAACCATATGCTCTAATAGAATGATTAAAACCGCTCTCCTGCTAAAACCCACAGCAAGGAAAACTTGAATTACTTCTGGAAGCTTCTCAAACTTCAGCAAAGCTCCAGCTGAATGGTCTCAAAGGAGAATTTACCAATGCATGTCTCAATCAGTGTATACTTGCAGGCTAAATTTGCAGTCAGAGTTTTTGGGAAATCTTGGATGTTTGAGCTTTGATAGTAGAAAACCAGGGGAGGTCTTAGTGAATTTTGCAAGACTGCCATGTAAAAATTCCCCTAGGTCTATCCAAATTATGCTCCCTGACAGTAAATTTCTCCACAGAAATTGGAGAATGTTGGTTGTTTACTATTTGGGATAAGATTTGGATAAATTTGAAAGAATTGGAGACTGGAGTTTGCAAATTGAATCAACATAACATTCTAAAAGACACGTACTAAGGAGCTATCCAGAAAGTTACTTCCCTACCCTACATGTCCATGGGGAGAAATAAGTGATGAAATCTGTATTGTGACATCATGAAACAATTGGGGAGGTGAATCTCTACCAGTGTTTCTCAGCCTCAGCAACTTTAAGCTGTGTGGACTTCAACTCCCAGAATTCCCTGACCAGCCATGGGAGTTGAAGTCCACACAGCTTAAAGTTGCTGAGGTTGAGAAACACTTCTCTAGCCCAACCAGTTCTGACAGACAGATACCAGTATACTTGGAAGAAACAAATAATGGATAACCTGGCATATTGTGAGCTTATCCCTCTGTATCCATGCTAGGCTTGAATGAAGCCTGGAGAGTGCTCAGACAGAGAATTTTAGATCTTGATTTACAGAGAGACAGACCCAACACTTCTCATCTCTGCTGACAGTCCCCCTTTACAGTTCCCCAATACCTGTATCATTTATTAGTCCCCTCTCACAGGAGGGGTTTTACTTTGGCATGCTTGGATGCTTTCCCCACAGTGGTTCTTTTGGGTAGATATAATGGTATTCCTTATCAAGAATGTTTGTGTATTTACTCAGACTTTGAAACTGAGATAGTAGCGCATGTGCTTCTGAAATGTTCTATCTACCACTTTTGGAGGACGGAGTTAATTTTTCATTTTAATTATGAACTATTCAGATCACTCTCGGTTAGTCATTGTGTTGTTGTGGAATTTTTGCCAAAGACAGCACAACGCTGGGGAGAAGAACCATGTTTATTGCAATGATCATTGGGTGCTTGCTTTCCAAGAAATAGGGACCCTGAACAATAGAAAAGCATAGAATTTATACACTTTTGAGGTTGAGAGGTGGGAAATCTGAGGGATCTGATTGGAGGATAGGTTTGGATAGATGTTAAATGGGGGATAAATGGTTTTTCTATTGTGAGATAAGAACCATGGCAAACCCTTAAGCAGACAGGTGATGGGCCTCCCATTGTTTCAGTATGATCTTGTTAAGAGGGCTGTTTTTGGCAGCAGAACATGGTCACTCATGGTCATGCAATAACTTGGAGCAGATCCTGTTTTGCATGAGCAAAGAATGGCAGAAGGAAGTGGAGAAAAGAGATTGCAGGAGAGGCAAGGGGGAGGGGGGAGTTTCCAGCTTTATTTTCTTACTTTTCCATCACAGTGTACTATCTATTAAATGATCAGGATTGCGAAGTCTCTAGAATTTTGTACCATTTTGCTATGACAGTTAGAAGATTTGGACCTGATTGCTTCCCCAGGTGTAATTAGTGCAAGCATAAATAGGTTTTTATTGGATGCTATGTAAATCTATTTTTTAACTTCTCTGTGTTTGGTCTAGGACTGTATATTTTTAATAAACTGAAGTAAAATCATGATGCAAACTCCTCCCCTTGCATACTTGTGTGGGATATTACGATGCAGATTTGAAAGGGGAGAGCTTGCATTGCGGTGCTATGTTTAATGTTTTGTTAGTTAGGCATCATCATGATTAGTAAGAGATGTAATTTGAATTTGCTATTGTAATTTGAAAATGCAGTTGTGGAATCTTTACATTCTTCAGCTGCCCTTATGTTCAAACATGGTCCTATGTATACTCCTTCACTAGCTTCTTAAACCTTTCTTTCCATCTTTTGATATTTGTGTATTCCCAAATTTCTTTGACCCCTGAAGATACATGCAGCAATATGGTAGTTGGCAACCATTTTTTTTACAATGATCAAAGCATTGGTTGTTTTTTTTTTTTTTGGAAATGAATTGTATTTGATCACAATTTTGGAAATAAGGATTATATTTTAGCATGTGGCAGACTTCTGTTCTTATAGGCTCTGTTGAAAAACCCTTAAACCTATGAGTGGGACAAAGCAAGAACAGGATCTGTGTAACTGTCATTTTACTACTTTTTTGGTGTGTTTTGAAAAAAGGTTTATGGTAATATGCATGGAATATTTTTATTTTGAGGAAGGTCAATTTCATTTGCATTTTCAGAGAGCTCTCTTTCCTTTTAGCCCTTTATTTTCTTCATGTTAAAGAAGTGAGAAAGTTGTATTGTTGCATAAATTGGAGCTCCTTCATAATGCTCTGATAAATATGCTCCTCCCCTTCATCCTCTTCTACAGTGTTTTTTTTTTTAACTTCCCAAGTTCTGTGCTCAGAGTACGTTGGCCTGGTGCCACCACTTGTTGAGACTAAAAGTAAAGTTCCCTTTGAGCCATGCTCAACTCCCAATGGCTTAATATGTTCATGAAGCTTTCCTGAATAGCTATCTATCTATAAATAACTAACCAATTGATATAAACCAGTGTATACCTTGGGAAGAGCCCATTGTGATTCTCACCTTGCACTAAGGCAATCTGACTGAGCTCAGAGGGAGGCTGAACTTCAGGCATCCTACTGCCTCAAGGGGAAGATTTGTTTGGTTCCAGATCTTTTTGTTGGTGGTAGATCAGATTTACTTTTAGCTATACAGTGCTATATAGCTATATTATATTAGCTTATGTTATATTAGCTATGTAATGCTTGTTTTTAGCTATATAATGATGTTAATCTCCTTTTTGAAAAAAAGTTTTAATTGACTGGGCTATGAGTTTGGGACAACTGGCTTGCAATTGTTGATAACAGTTGATGCACCATGGTAACCAAATCTCTATTTGATTGTAACAAACAGTTGTGGAAGATTTACCAGAGGTACTTATGTATCAGGAGAATGAACTTTAAGGAGTGTTTTTCTAGAAATGGTGTCCTTTCTTGGAATTGTTCTCTGCAAGCAAAGTTAGGTGATACAGATGCTGCTGTCATTTAGGCATGACTACAGCCTTTTTATTCACCAAGACTTTTAACTGACTTACACTCTTGCTGTTCTGTTAAACCATTGCTCATTAGACTTTTGGGGGGGGGTGCTATCTGCTCTTTTTCTCTATTTTATTTGTAGTAACTGATTTTTAATTGCTTGTTTAGTTTAAATGATTTGACATGGGCATTTAGATTTTCTTTTGAATATTACTTGCTTTGGATTTTTTTGCAGTTATAAATTTGTTATGCATTTGTTATAAATACATATGGAAACTGAAATATCATTGTTATTCATTCGCGTCCTTTCTGTCCTCTACTGAAGATAATATATATGTTTTTATTTCCCCTCCATTTTATTTTCTAATCAACCTAATAACCTGGGTTAGGCTGAGAGATGAAGACTAGCCCAAAGCATTCAGGGAACTTTATAAGTTGGGGGAGATTTGAACTAGTGTCTCCCCAGTTATATTCCAACATTATACCTAATCGGCATGCTGAGTATCTGTGTAATCCGAAATAAAGATGTTAAATGAAACTCTGTCTCTCTTTCTGTCTGGTGTGTGTGTGTGTGTGTGTGTGTACACACACAATGGACATTCTATATCCTTGGTGTAACATTCTATATCCTTGGTATAGACAGTTATGAGCTAGATGGTGAAGGGTCTATACTTCTGATAAATATACTTTTTTTGCACCAGGGCGTGCATTAACTCCATGCTGCTCCATTCTCAGCATACATCCAGAATTGCTGGTGGGAAAAAGCAGCTTTGACTTCTCTCCCACAGATATTCTGACTGAGATCACTGTTTTCCTACTCTTAGTTTTCTTGCTTCATACGGATTGTGGAAGTTGGTGGGAGGAATGGCCCTGATCCTAATTGCCATTTCATTGCTCCAGTAACACCTTTCACTGTTGTCCAATTGATAAATGATGAGGTAGGCTATAGGGAAAATGGCTGGTGAATTCTGTGATTCCGCAGATGATAAAAGGATCAAAGCAGCCTGCCTGTTGTCCATAAACAGTCTATACCAGTGTTTCTCAACCGTGGCAACTTTAAATTGTGTGGACTTCAACTCCCAGAATTCCCCAGCCAGCATGGCTGGCTGGGGAATTCTGGAAATTGAAATCCATACATCTTAAAGTTGCCAAGGTTGAGAAACATTGGTCTACACTGAGGACTAAACTTGCGGTCTTTGGCATTACACAAAGCAGTCTGCAGCAGTTGCAGAATAATATGACAGTTCAGGAAGGCCACTAAAATGTGTTTCTTATTTCTTTCAGGGCTTTTTTAGAAAAGGGAAAGTGCTCTTGGAGGTAGGGAAGCAATCAGAAGCCCTGCTACAGTTTCAACATTGCCTTACACTGAATTCCAGTTTCCATGCTGCTCAATATGAGATAGAAAAGGTAACTGCATTATGATGACCAAGCAGCTCCAGAATAAACATTGGAAGTTTAATTGGTTCACGTAGGAGGATCCAGGGGTTTTGTTTTTGAGATTTCAGTAAAAGAAGATGAGATTCTTGTGCTGTAGATCATAGAATTTATAAAGTTGTATCTACTCATACTGCTGCAATTGGGTATCACTCTTTCTTTTTAGAAAAATATTTTAATGTTGTGCTTGAGAATTGTTAAGGATGTTATTGTTTTAATAGTTACAGGATGTACTGTTGCTTTGTTATTTGTTTTCAGAAAGATGGTATAGAAATCCTTCAAGTAAAATACTTCAAACTGGAAATGTGGCCCCCATTTTTGTAATTAAAGAAATAGAAGTTATTATTTGAACAGCCACAAACTAAAGATCTCTGTTTAAATTAAATTGGCATTTTGATAAATATATTCTGGAGATAGTAAAAGTATATATAATGGTATTTTACCATAGTATAATAGTAATGCACCTATCCCTTGTGAGAGGTGGCTAATATTCTGAAGGCTGTGTGATATAAACAATAGTTTCAGAGCTATGCAGAAATTAAGGTTTGAATGGCAAAATATGATTTGACATGTCTGTGCGTACACACAGTTTACCTGTCACTTTTTTATGATGCTGGGAAAAGGTACATTTGGTTTACAACATTCCTGACGGTTGTTATGTGCATGTTTACCTGTGGCCTAAATCACATTTAGGCTCTAATAAATATATTGTTAGGCAGGTTGCTACTGATTGTTAAGAACTGTGGGAAGTTATCTCTCTATGTAGTGCAGTGTTTCTCAATCTCAACAGCTTTAAGCATGTTGGCTGGGGAATTCTGGAAGTTGAAGTCCATACATTTTAATGTTCCTGAGATTGTGGAATGCTGGACTGGTGAAAAGGAATAGATGTTTTAAAAATAATACTGACTTGAAGTCTTGTCTTCAAGTATAGCATGAAGAAAGTGAAGCCTGTATCTGAATGGCTTCATATTTAACCAGCTGAGAGACAGGACCCTTGCAGCCTGCTCAGAAGCCAGATTCTACTGTGAGGTTTCTCTTTCAAAATGGACTAATGTAAAATCTTGCTGTTGCAGATTCTCACAAATGATGCCTCCCCTGTTCCCGGCACTATTGTAGAGCTGAAGAGCGATTCTAGTCAGAACTTGGAAGGTTCTAATCCAGGGGAACAGTTGACTTTCCTTGGGACTTTTGAAGGAGAACCTCTACAGGTAAGCCATATGGGATGGTGTCTTACCATCCCATGGTACCATCCCATGTCTTACATCCCATATGGAACTTGAACCATATGGTTCAAGTTCCAAATTTAGAGATGTTGTAAAAAAATATGTATTTGTATATAATGGGATATTGGTGAAGGGGCTTTCACGTGGATCCTTTCATGTGTCCAACCACGTCAGGACTGTTCACTCACCTCTAGTTTTCTCACTTATAGAAGTTCTTGCACATTCATCTGTACACAAAAAGAACTAGTTACAAATATTTGTAGGGATTGGGGAAGCCTGTCTTATCTTTCACAGAGCTATACTAACTCTTTTACTTTTAAACAATATCTGCTTTTAATCTGTAGTCATAATAAAAAAAATACAAGAGTTAAAAAGTAAGCATTAAGTACCGTAATACATGGCAATACTAAAAGCAAAGCAAAGATAAATCAGGAAATAACTAAAGTGTAGGAAAAACAATATAACAGCAATAACAAAGGAAGAACCAGTAGTTAAAACAATAAAGTTAATGGAGGTTAGAACAATCAAATATGCAACAGTATCAGGTCTTATGTAACAAATTAAATCTTGATCACACAGAATCATATTGATCAGAGTTCTTACAGAGCTGGTAAAAAAATAAACTTATATGTAGAAAGTATAAGCATATCTTTCATCCAGGATTTTAAGCTGGGTTCATTAGAGTCTTTCTGCTAGAGTACGACAATCTTTTTAGCTGCTGCCTATAAACAGTAAATCTAAAGTTCGTCATATTTTGATAGGTTCCAGATTTGCAGGCTATAATTCAACATCACATTCATATATTTTGCCCTTATTTCTTTTCTGAGTGCACAATTTACAACCCTATGAATTTTAAACCAAAGTGATTATAATGTAGAGAAAGCCCAAAGCCTATGAGTCTAAATTATAAATTATTTAAAGCTTTAACCCAGTGGTTTGATAAAACAGATATTGCAACTCCTTAATCCAAATTACATGCAAGTTACCCTTATCTAGTTTTGTACAGTTTTTCGGTTGTGAATAAAACTGAACTTCAGGAAGTTTAGGAACTTCAGGTTTTTCCAGCAGTAGTGATAGTTTTGGAAGTTCAGCTAGTACATCAGGCCCAAATTGTACAATCAACAGATTACTCTCTATGAGTTCATTGATCTTGTGGAGTGGTTAAAGATACTTTGTTTGTGTACAATATGTGGATCAGTACCATCTGACAATTTCCAGTGTAAGAAATTTGATTCAAGTTTTATACAACTCCCTTCTTTAGGTGTGATCACACTTCATTGGAGATGGTAAGTAGAAAACGGTATCCAGAGAAGATATCATACTGTATAGTTGTATCAAGAAATAATGTGTGCATGTGTAAAATATAGTTTGGGAGTATGTTGTGTTGTCTTTTTCTTTTCTTTTGTTTTCCTATCTATAGTTGTGGCTCTTGGTCCAGTGTTTAGTGTCTTACTTTCCTTTATTAAATAGGATGTGAAGAAACAAAAAGAAATTTCGCTGGAAGAAGCTATGTCTGATCACAGCCAGGCAGCACTTCCCATGTCACAATGGATGAGGAAGAAGTCCAGATCAGACTTTTCTGCAAATAAAGAAGAAGGTGAGAATATCAATAAACGTTTACAAGTCCATGTTTTTTTTTAATAAGCTTCTCATCTCTGCCTGGGAGAAATAATTGATGCCTTTATTACGATAAATTATTTTGGCCCAGTGCTTGAAAAATCTTGCTCCATCATTTGATGATTGACTGCCTCTCCACCACTCACCTCCACTAATACCACCTGAAGCAGGTTCTTTGATCATGTTCCCATAACCCTTGATGTTCGTAGAATCACATGACTACTCTCAAGGCTGAATTCTGTAACAAGAAGACCCAAGGGATCATGCTTGTTGTATATCAATAGGGACCTGATTAGATTGTACTGTTTTAATGCTAACTAGACAACTGGTGATCCATTGGGTCACCCTTTCAGAGGTATTTCCTTACCTAAACAGAGAAACAGAATGACCACAGGTGGGCAAAAAAGCAGTGGCAGTGGAAGTGACTTCTGCCTTCCTGCCAGCTTCCCCATTGACTTTGCTTGTGGAAAGCTGGCAGGGAACATCAGAAATCACTCCTCCTCCTTGGCTGACCTGCAGAACTGCCTGCCACAAAGGGAGCTGAGGACCGCATGGAAAACTGCATCCCCGCTCCCCATCCCAGTGTGTCCCCAAAGGCCTCCTCCCTCCAGGGAGGAAGAGGGCTCACCCATCAACTGGTGGTACCCCTAGCCAGCCCTACCTCACCAGCAGGCATCCGAGTCGCTCCCTTATCCTTCCCTTGCCACCCACCACTGTAGGAGTAAAGCCCAAAACAGATATAAATGGCCAATGTTGATGTAAAATCAATTGCCACGTGGCATAACACCATAGTAGACCTTTGGTATTAAGCCTTCTTAAGGGGGGACCTCACAAAATAGAGTTCATTCTTGCAGGTATGTGACTTGGTCTACCTGGATCTCTACCTCCCACAAAGCAAAGGCAATAAAAATAACCAAAGCAGGATTCAGTGAGAAGATGGCCAGTGTGTGATGTTCGTAATGTGTCTTTTTCTTTTTCTTTTTGTAAACCAGATTTGGAGGAGGATGCATCACCAGATACATCAGGAACTAGATCACCAGATACAAAATCGACTGAAGGCCATCGTCCAGACTTAATGGGCTTCCTGACTACATCAGACTTAGAATGTTCTCTTTGTATACGGTCAGTTAATTAACAGCGTAGTATAAGAGCTGCTGGGTAAAGGTTTTTGAACTTAGCTTGCTGTACAAATTGAGCATGAGGCAGCTGCTTATTCTAGCCAGTAGAGTTTTGCAAAAGCCTTGGGAATAAACTTTCTCCAGGTTTGTTGAAGAGTAAAGAAAATGTTTTGAAATACAGTATATTCACACTTTTTCTTGGTATTTTAAATACATTCATTCTGTTTAAAGTACTATTCAAAATTGTATTTTTTTGGAAATAGAAATACCTTATAACCAAATTCTATATATTCTTACATGTACATAAGATCCACTGTATTTAGTAGGACTGCTTGCTAATTGTGTGCCAGAATGCATACTCAGTTTTCACCAGTCAGAAATGAGCCACACTCCATGTGAAACATGAAGTGGTACGCCACTGCATGGTATGATATCAGACACTTTTTTGACACTTAAAAATAGGGAAAATAGTGATGGTTACATAGTGAAGGTTTTATTAGAAGTACAGCTTAGCTTTAGAATTTAAAATAATTTTAACAATCAAACTAAAGAGTTATATGTGGCTATTTGGGCATGTTTTACATAAGACTAGCCCTACCATGAAGCTTAGTGATCTCATATTATGAATGTTGGATAGAAAAGAAGGCAAAACGAACTTGCCTGCAAGACCCTCCACTGCTGGCTTGATGTGGCTTCTGCCGTCAAAATCCTCTCCCCAGTGGAGGTTTGGGTCCCAGCATGTGGTTACCATTTTAAGCACTCCAGAATGCCATATCGGGCATTTTTTTTTTTTAAAATTTGGGGAAACTAGCCTCAGCAGGTAGTGGCACCTGGCCAGCCTTGTTTGGGCTCAAGATCTAAGCACAGCTGTGCCTGGATGGTATACCAGGACTGTAGCGTAGTGTAAGAAATAACAGCAGCAACAACATCCAGAAGAATGCAGTGGCAAATCACATCCAAACTGTTGCCAGGAAAACTAAATTGTTCCATGTAGTTACCAGGAGCAGAGTTCAGCCTGAAGGCATCTTTACTATTTAAATTTGCTATATGTGATATGTATACGAAGGTTCTCCAGTAAAATAACCAAACCAGCTCTGGCCAAGCCCGACTGTGCTTGAAGCAGTCCAGCAACAGCTGCCTACCCCAGCTTCCCCAGCAGCTTCTGCATGCATCTTCTTTGATCTGTGTAGCTGATTCCCTGGTTGCTCAGCATCTTAAAGCAGGAAGTTTTCCTGTTTGGCTTTCAAGCGCTGTACACAGCAACAGACGTTTGCTGTTTTTATCTCTGTAAAGTGCAGTGGCTAATGTGACACCGTCATATTGTGAGTTTCAGTTTGGGAATTCTAGGCAATAAGACGATTGATTTAGTGCTGGGTATGCCCTCTTGCAACTCAGCCTTTTTTAATCTACTACTGTATGTGTACTGCTCAGAGATAAAAGCAAATTAAAAGCAAAAAAGCTACTAGCAAAACCAAATGCTATATTTCTCAGAATACCCCTACAGAATGAGACCTATAGAAGCAATAACAGTTCCATATTAAAAAAAAAAAAAGCCTACCAAACCAACAGTGGATATAGGACTGAAATGCAAAGGGGAGAGTGGAAACTACTAAACTGGCATGGAGTCCTCAGTGCCTGAATGTTTACTGATAGAAAGACTATGTACAATAATTGAAACTGGATTAGAATGTCTTGACAACATTCAACACAATAAAGGGATGGGGTGTATGACTGAAGAATCAAGTCCAATCAGAACTTACCAGAGGACATCTTTGACCACTGAGATCATTATCCAGTTCAGTGTGCCAGTGTAATACTTTTTGCACAATGGTCCTGCTTGTGTAATGATCTGAAACTTGCTTCATCTGAAGATGGATATTCCAAAGAAAGTAAGAAAAGAGGGCTCTTTGGCAGTTAACCTTAATAGACTCCCATTCCTTTTGCAGAATATATTTTTAGGTGGAAAATAGAAACTCTCGCTGTATCATACAGTGGTCCAGTGTGATGGAATTGGAGTGGTGCAATTTGGGTGCTAATGTTGAAAAAATAGAGAAATTGTAGAACAGTGTTCTTACATAATTCTATTTCACAACGGTAGTGTTCTTTGTTCATCTTATCTAAAGCTAATGATTTTCCTAGTTATTCTTGGGAATCAGGTTACCTGATTAAATACAGCTGTGCAAGACAATGGACTGTGAAGGGAATTTCTCTCAAGATTTACCTTTGCTTTTCAACATCAGTACACATCCCATGTTGGCACCTATCCCTTAGAGAGAGAGAGAGAGAGAGAGACTGTAGATTTGTTGACAATATTTGAAGACAAAGTACTGCATGTTTCTCCCAAAATACTACTCCTCCAGAAGGTACTTCTTACAAACCAGAGTTAATACATTTTAACTGAAGTATAGCGAGGATGCTGTTTACTGTTTTGGACTGTATACGTTGGAAATGGGTTTCCTTCTACTTTTAGAGCAAAAATTCTTGAATTGCACAATTCTGCTGACTTGTCACCTTTGTCTGTACATTGTAATTATTCTAAGAAAGCTTTCTGCACTTGAATAATCTTTTCATTCTTGCTCCCTTTGGTGAATTGCTTGGAAGAAAGCTATGACATCTGTGATAAAACTGGTAGAGAGCAGAATTCAGTTATTTCCCTAATTGTCCGGTCTCTGGTCTGTTCTTCCCATACTTATTTGGGAAGTGATGAGAAATAGAAGTAAATTAAAGGCCTAAATGCATGAATGCATCTGGACTGCTTTTTCTCTTGGAGATGTGCATGTGGAATTTCTCAGTCTGTACTAAAAGGTTGTTGGTAGGAGGGTTTACGCCTGTAATCAGTTTTTACTGAATGATCAAATTCATAGCTGAAGATTAACAGAAAATTATTTGACTCTGTTCCCATGAGTTCACAGCAAGGTGGTGGTATCAAAACCAGAATGGAAAAAGGACTGATTAAAAATGCCTGGGGTTACTAGTGATAGTTTATGGCTCCTCAGAGTGATTGACATCTCCTTAACTTAGGTGAAAGTTCCTTGCACATCTGCAATGATTTCCTAAGCTGTCCTGCATTTTTTTCCCTCCTTGGGATGGTTTTTGACTATACGTCTAGAATCTTACTTTTTATAAATTCCCTACCCAATATTTTTCCAACCCCGCATTTTCCCCCCAGGGATCTCACTTACACTTCTTTAGGTTTGTTGAAGTTGGCTCTCCTGAAATATACAGCTATACTCCAGTTTCTTTTTCTGTAGAATCCTGAACCCCAAGGTGATGCGATTGCTTTCTCTCATTGTTCCTAGTGCTTTTACTTCTTCAACCCAGCACTTCACTCTTGGTTAGGATCAAGTATAGGAGAGCCAAACTCCTTGTCTTTTGTCCCGTGTTCTAGAAAGTGAAACAGTCATTAAGACCAGCAGGAAATTTTGGGGACTTTGCAATCTTGGTTGGGTTGGTTTTCCAACAGATGTCTGGGAAGTTGAAGTCTTCCATTGTTACTAAAGGTAGTCCTCGGGTTACAATGGAAGTTGTTGCTAAGCAAAGTGGTCATAAAGTGCAATGTCACGTGACCGCGTCACTTAGTGATGGCAATTCTGGTAGTCCTAGTTGCTGTTGTTAAGTGGGGACCACATGGGTCATTAAGTGAGGACCTCAAGTGACCGTGACTTCCAATTTCCTGCTGGCTTCCCCATTGACTTTGCTTGTGGGAAGCTGGCAGGGAATGTTGGAAATTGCAGTCACGTGACCACTGCTCACTGGCGTATTGTAATTGTGAGCTGGGCACTGAGCCCCCGGATCACAATCCTGTGACCATGGGGTCACTGCAATGGCCACCAATTCACAAACTGGTTGTAAGTCCCCCTTGTTCAGCGCCATCACAACTTTGGTCGTAGAATGAGTGGTCGTAACCCATGGACTATCTGTAATTGTCAGGTGTCTTGGGAACTTTAGTGTTAGACTCTTGGCAGCTGATTCAATTAAAAGTAATTCTTCAAGCAAGATTCTCAAAGTCTTTAACAGGATTTATTGAAAGAAAGATTTAGGATTACAAGGATTTCAGCACTGAACACTTTTTACTTTAGAACCAATTTATCTTTCATTACATTAAGGTGGAGACCTTTTCAGTTTCTTTGTAACTTCTCTCTTGTGAACCAGGAAGAAGGCATTTATCTCAAGTTAACATAGGAACTTGCCGGTGGCTGTTTACAAAACCGTCCGCTGTTATAAAACTGTCCTTATGAGCCTGTGAACTGACCATTGCATTTTTCATCATACATTCCCCAGGAAAGCAGCATATTTCTCTTGCTAGACAATCTGGCTAATAGATTGCTGCTTTGGTTTGTCTCAGTAGAGAATCTTTGGTTACCACCTCCTTTTGCTTCTTTTTCTTTAGGGTAGAGGCACAGTCTATAGACTCTTTTTCCTTGCTCCCTAAGGCTTATGGCAGCTGCTTTTCATCAAGGGTCCAGATAAAGTCAGGTCCAGAAATATTGGGACATCGACACAATTCTAACATCTTTGGCTCTATACACCACCACAATGGATTTGGAATGAAACAAACACAATGTGCGTTAACTGCAAACTGTCAGCTTTAATTTGAGGGTATGTACATCCAACTCAGGTGAATTCCTCAGGTGTAGGAATTACAACAGTTTGCATATGTGCCTCCCACTTGTTAAGAGACCAAAAGTAATGGGACAGAATAATAATCATACATCAAACTTTCCCTTTTTAATACTTGGTTGCAAATCCATTGCAGTCAATCACAGCCTGAAGTCTGGAACGCATAGACATCACCAGACGCTGGGTTTCATCCCTGGTGATGCTCTGCCAGGCCTCTACTGCAACTGTCTTCAGTTCCTGCTTGTTCTTGGGGCATTTTCCCTTCAGTTTTGTCTTCAGCAAGTGAAATGCATGCTCAGTGGGATTCAGGTTAGGTGATTGACTTGGCCATTGCATAACATTCCACTTCTGTCCCTTCAAAAACTCTTTGGTTGCTTTTGCAGTATGCTTTGAGTCATTGTCCATCTGTACTGTGAAGCGCCATCCAATGAGTTCTGCAGCATTTGGCTGAATGTGAGCAGATAATATTGCCCGAAACACTGCAGAATTCATCCTGCTGCTTTTGTCAGCAGTCACATCATCAATAAATACAAGAGAACCAGTTCCATTGGCAGCCATACATGCCCACGCCATGACACTACCACCACCATGCTTCACTGATGAGGTGGTATGCTTAGGATCATGAGCAGTTCCTTTCCTTCTCCATACTCTTCTCTTCCCATCACTCTGGTACAAGTTGATCTTGGTCTCATCTGTCCATAGGATGTTGTTCCAGAACTGTGAAGGCTTTTTTAGATGTCGTTTGGCAAACTCTAATCTGGCCTTCCTGTTTTTGAGGCTCACCAATGGTTTACATCTTGTGGTGAACCCTCTGTATTCACTCTGGTGAAGTCTTCTTTTGATTGTTGACTTTGACACACATACACCTACCTCCTGGAGAGTGTTCTTGATCTGGCCAACTGTTCTGAAGGGTGTTTTCTTCACTAGGGAACGAATTCTTCGGTCATCCACCACAGTTGTTTTCCGTTGTCTCCTGGGTCTTTTGGTGTTGCTGAGCTCACCGGTGCGTTCCTTCTTTTTGAGAATGTTCCAAACAGTTGTTTTGGCCACGCCTATTGTTCTTGCTATCTCTCTGATGGGTTTGTTTTGTTTGTTCAGCCTAATGATGGCTTGCTTCACTGATAGTGACAGCTCTTTGGATCTCATCTTGAGAGTTGACAGCAACAGATTCCAAATGCAAATAGCACACTTGAAATGAACTCTGGGCCTTTTATCTGCACATTGTAATTGGGGTACTGAGGGGATATCACACACCTGGCCATGGAACAGCTGAGAAGCCAACTGTCCCATTACTTTTGGTCCCTTAACAAGTGGGAGGCACATATGCAAACTGTTGTAATTCCTACACTGTTCACCTGAGTTGGATGTACATACCCTCAAATTAAAGCTGACAGTCTGCAGTTAACGCACATTGTGTTTGTTTCATTCCAAATCCATTGTGGTGGTGTATAGAGCCAAAGATGTTAGAATTGTGTCGATGTCCCAATATTTCTGGACCTGACTGTACATTATGAATGGGGAGACCTCAGTGTCTGTTCCAAAGCTCCAAAGAATAAGGTCACTTCTTCACAGGCTTCAGATTTTGTGTCTTACTCCTTGATCTCTCCATCTCCTTTGCTTGGCTTCCTATCTTCTGGGGGTTTCTTAGTACCATTGACGCACTGCAAGTGCTTTCTGTATTTGTTTAAAGAATTCTTCGACTTCTCCAGTAAGCTGGAGTATAGACATTTTTATCTCTGATCTCATCATCTTTTTTTCCTTCAGGACAGCAATCAGCCTGCATTGGCAAGTACTGTATATGTGTCATGTTCAGGGAGGAACAACAAACGTGGTATATTCCCTGCAAATCTTGAGAGCAGTCTCCTCCAACTCAATGTTCTGATGAACAAGCAAACAAAAAAATAAGTGTTTCTGCCTTAACCTCCTTGTTTGTCCTCTCAGTGAGCTTATGTTCTGGGAGCTGGTTTTCTGATATGTCTCCCTGAGGCTGCCTCTGCTAGGTCAGTGGAGAGGAAAGCTCCAGTCACACCCAGTGAGCAATCAGCAGCAACAGCAGCAGTCAACAGTCTCTCCCTCTCCTTGACTCAGCCTCTTTCTTCTGCCTCATCTCTCTTCAGTTGAACACTCCTGTCAGACTCCTGGTTGTTCTCCCTGTTTACTCACTCATGTTAGTGTTCATACAGGTTGCTACTCTACCTTACTCATGTTAGTGTTCATACAGGTTGCTACTCTACCTTCAGAATCACCCTCTTTATCCATGTCTTTTTCATGTTCTAATCTTTCTCATTCCTGTCCTTCTAAAAAACCATACCAATATCCTCCAGTCTTGACTGAGAACTTAGTATTTTGTAATTCGTACTAAGAAAAATGAGTGTTTTATGCAGCATATGCCCTGGAGAAGAGAAGAATGTCTCCTTTTTTGCAGCACTTGGAGGATTGTGATTGCTGAAAAACTGAAGGGACAATATCCTACCATTTTGAGACAGCAAATATGAAAGCTTGGTATAACAAGTGTTACAATAGCCATATCACAGTAAAATAATAACATAAAAAGAAACCTCAGTACTTTCCCTCAAAACTCAGCCCGGGACTCGTGTGTGATATGACCATATCTACTTTGCATCCCCAAATAAAAAAAAAGTTAAATGTAGCCCTTGGCCTCCAAAAGATAGCCTACTCTTGCCGTATAAGGTTTTAGGTTGAACTACCAAATCCTGTTGTAAAGCTTACCACAAGGAAATGAATGCTCTGCTTAAGAATACTGTACATGATTCCTAATGTGCATCCTCTTGTGGGGGGGGGGCGGGCTTTGAGTCTTGGCTCAAAGTCTTGACTTTTGGTGACTACATGAACAGGTCTTGACAGGTAAGAGCTCCAGGTGAACACACCTCATAACATCCTTGTTTTGGATCACTGCAATCTTTGGGGGTTATTTATTTACATAATGTTTCTATAATCTTTCGGGATTTAGATTTCCATTCTTTGTAACGAACAGTTCTACTTCCCCCATCCCTGCCCACTGCAGGATATTATTTCTGAATTATGATAGAGTTGGAATGGATTATTTGGACCAAGGTTTTTCAAACTCTGTTTTGCAAAATTCTTGGGTTCAGCAAGAACTTGATGGGATTCCATGAGAGACTAAGAACAAACAAAGTTCACTTGAATGCAGCCAATTTTCTATTGCTAGAACTTTGCCTCTTGATCAGGGATTCCAGGAACAACAACAACAACAACAATTTTAATTAACAGGTTCTGTGGCCTGGAAAAGTTAAGAGAAATTCCATGTTCTCTAGGATGGTACAATACAAATCATTCTTCTGAGGGATACCTATTCAGATACTATAGTATTTCCCCTTGATCATATTTTCTTTCAAAGCTAAACATGTTCAGCTTCCTCAGTTTCTCCTCTTCGGACTTAGTTACCAGTTACCATTCTCATTGCCCTTCTCTGAACTGGTTCCATTTTATCTTAAATCAAGTGCTTAGAACTGGAGACAGTCTTTGAGATGGAGTCTGATCAGAGCAGGGGTCTTCTGGCATTTTGAACCTATGCTTCTGTTGAGGCAGCCTATGCTTGCATTTACCTTTTTTACCCCCATGTCACATTGCTGATTCATATTTAGCTTATAGTCATTTTCACAAGTATCATTACTGAGCTAGGCAATAACCCATGCCATACCTGTGATCTAAGTGAAAAACTTGGCCTTTGCCTCTGTTAAGTGTTATGGTGTCATTTTCAACCCATTTCTCTAACCCGTTAGGATTGTTCATAAATGTATTTTGTTGGGTATCAGCTTTCCCACCCTGTTTTGTATTGTCTGCAAATGTAATAAGCAAGCCCTCCTTCCAAGTCATTAATGAAAATGTTAAAGAGTACTGGGCCCAGAGCCAAACTCTGTCACATCCCATTCGATACCTTACTTCAGTTTGAGGCAGAACTGTTGATGAGCATTCTTTGAATGCTATTTCCAAGCCAGCTGTGGACCACCTAATAGACGGACCATCCATCCCATACTTAAGTAGCTTGCTAATGAGTACGTCATGGGGTATTTTAATTTAAACTGTGCCCAATGAGAGATGGTCTCTTTCTCTGCAGTATGTTCTATGAGCCTGTGACCACACCATGTGGCCACACTTTCTGCAAAGAGTGTATGGAGCGTTGCCTAGACCATCGGCCCAACTGCCCACTTTGCAAGCAAAGCCTGCGAGAGGTAAGAGGAAAAGAAAGACACAATTTTCTGCTACTTGCCTTCAACTGCTGGATGCTTTTGTTTATGTAGTCAAGAAAAAGGAGATGGTAAACCGGTTCTGTGGTCCCAGTGCAATTGAAGGATACTAAATTGGGCAGAGTTATTGCAGATTTTGGATTTGCAAGTTGTCAAGTATGTTCTTTATCCTTAACTTTCACTATTGACTGGGAAATTTTTTGTAAGATAAGTGGCCTTGATTAAGATAGGATTTCTGTGTTTCTGATGTGTATATGAAGCACATCTCCTGGCAGGTACAAATATTACCACAGTAATGGCTTCAGCAGCCAGAATGATTTTGTATAAGTCATACGAGTTAGCCATAGTAGTTAAGACCATCTCATAAAAATGTTAGGCTCCTCACCAAGTGCTAAATCAAATGAATTTACTAATTATTGCCAGGCATGATTTTCGCATTAGGCATCAGAGAGTGAACATTAAATATTGAAAGGTGCTAAGGGTGGGGATAAATGAAATAGAAACTTTAAGTTTCCATTCCATAGGAAAATATTAACAAATGTCTTGAGTGGGTCACCGGAGCCACAGTTTTATTCTTTGAAAAGATACATTGTTGAAAGGGGATTTCAATTCTGTGCAATTTGGAACTGGATTTTGGAGAAACTGCAGAATATGAACTTGATCCATCTATGCCCTTGAAAACTTGCCAGGCCCAGAAGAGGGACTCTGGGAGTGGAGTGTCTTCTGTTGTGCGCTTTTGGTCTTCCATTCTGCAAAACTTGTAATTGGTGGGACTAAAATGTACCAAATGTATGTGTAAATACGTGTAAAATATAAATATTTAAGGTGATATAATAATGAACTTTTGATTCTTTCCAGTATCTGAGAGCTGGAAAATATACTACTACCATTCTGCTTGAAGAGTTGATGACAGCAGTCTTCCCTTTGCAACTGGCAGAAAGGAAACTGGTCCATCAAGCTGAAATGGTAGAACTTTCAAAGTAAATATGAGCCTTTTGGTTGCATATTGTTCTGTGTGTAAAATCTTGGAGGCAGAAAAGTTATTTTACAGTAATTGGAAAGTATATTTTTTTACAGTTCTATCCAGTTCTTCTTAAAAGTAAGCTTGTTACAGTCAGGAAGATTGCTTCTCAGCCTGTGTTACCAAGATGATCTGGTTTCCCTAACTTCAGTTCCTTTTATTGCTGTTTATTTCTTAAATAATTAATGATCTTCCCCAGCACTTTTAGCATTTTCCAGCATTTAAAAAAATCTGTGTGTGTTTCTCTCTCTCTCTGTGTATGCATGTATACCCCTGCACAAGGCAAGCTTTAGATAACCCACAATCTTTCCATAGTGACCATATGTTGTTTCTCCCTTGGCCACCCTTGCTCCATAACATGTGTCTCACATCAACATGTCTTCAAGCCTTTTCTCTCTCTGTCTTCCTTAATCTGACATCTGGGCTCTGATGACAATGTAGCCACCAACCACTCTCCCTACATCCCATTCCAGAAGTACCTGCAGTGCTGGATAAACCCATTAGGAGAGATGCAGCTCTTTCTGTCACTGTAGGGTCCAAGTGCTGATGAATGTCTGTAGCAATGCTGAGTAGGACAGATGGACTAGATGGTGGGTTTGTAGAACATGACTTTTGGCAGTTCTCTGGAGGAGAGAGGGAATATAGATCTAATAAATAAATATCTGGATTTTTGGTAAGTTCAGTAGTCCACATGCACCTTTATCTTTTTGAGCAAGCATGGAGGCTTCACCTGTGTATCCTTGTATGCATGCACAAAAGGTATCCAGTGGTCTCTTCTACCACACAATCCTCCTGTTGGTTTATCCAGCTCCTACACACAGTTCGTTTGTTGATCATGCTTCTTCTCCTTTCTTTTGCAGCCTAAATAAGAATATCCCCATCTTTGTGTGCACCATGTCGTTTCCAGGTCTTGTGTGTCCCCTTCATGTGTTTGAACCTCGCTATCGACTCATGATGCGAAGATGTCAGGAGACTGGCACAAAAACGTTTGGCATGTGCATGTATGAAAATGGGAAAAGGTAAGTGGCATGGAAGACCAAGGCTGTGGCTTCTTTAAATTTCGGGCTATAGCAATAGTTGAATCCCACAGTTTTGGGTTGATTGGGTCAATAGTTAGAATACACTGAAATGAATACATTTAACTTTTGTTTTCTGGGATTGGTATTGAGAAGCAGAATGTCATCCTCTGATTGTAACTGAATGTTCTGTTCCTCCTCCTCGTCTCCTACGAAACTTAGATTTTAGAGAAGTGAAAAAAAAAACTCCACTGAGCTTCATAAAGATCAAGTTGCAAATCAGCTTTCTTTGACAGATGCCTATGATTAGGACGACTATAATCAGAATCTAAGTAAACAAATGGATGAATGGATACTGATCTGTCCTTTACTGAAGTCTTCCTTACCTGTTAGTCTGCACTTAGGGCCTATGTGTGGCAGATAGAGTAGGGATGATCACCTGGTCCTTCCCCTGATATTGTTCACTGTGCCAGCTCTGTCTCCAAAATCAGCATACTGAATGCTGTCTGTTGCTCATGCAGGGTGACCTTTTGCAGTGTTCTGTGTGTTTGCATTGCAAGTGGAGGGAATGTGTGCATCTGGTTGAAAGGGTGATTATTTGGGACCATGCATGAGTCCCCAAAATACGTTAAGAGTGTGTTCTTTATATACGTGTGCTAGGTACATGGTAAATGTAAAATTTAAAAGATAGAAGGAAATTTTTCTTGTGGGTCAAATGCCAGAGTCAAATGGACACAAATGAAAGGGAATCTCTACTAGAAAGATATCCCAGTATTTGATAATGACTGAATTGATATATCAGGGCAGCTTTGTTAGCCTTTAGTGCCTGAGTTACCCATTTTGGGTGACATACGGTGGTAATCCAGCTGCATGAAGGCTACCCTCCAAACCATCTTTTCTTTCTTACTCAGCATCACATTAGTTACAGCTTTGCAAAGCAGTTATAAAGCTTTGCTGAAGTCACTTACTTGACTACCATTTTAATTTTGCTTTAACATAAGAATAAGGGGAAAAGAAAAAAATAGAAACAAAGAAATATTATACATATAGAAAACCACTAGCAACTGTAAATACAGGATGGCACTACCTTCCTGTCATAACAGAGTACCATATTTTTCCATCAATAAGATGCCCCCATGTACAAGACGACCCCCACTTTTCCAACCCAAAATGAAGAAATCAATATTTTAAAGATAGTGCAGAACACATTTTTATTTAGTAATTAGTTAACATTTACATGATACACTCAGTGGGAGGAGGTCCAAACCGTCTCTCTGCAGCTCTATTTCCATGCTCTTTTGCATAACTGATTACATTCAATCACGAGTGAAACTGCCGATAGCTTGTCTCTGCAAACAGACTTCCTCTAATTGGTTTGTTCAGCATCAGCTGATGTCAGTTACATAAGGCTCATGATTGGAGGAAGCCTGTTTGCAGAGTCAAGCTATTTCACTTGTGATTGGAGGCTAGAAATAGGAGGAAGCCTGTTTGCAGAGACAAAATATGGGCAGTTTTGCAACCGCGCGGTTCTCCTCGGCTTCCTTCCTTGAATAAGACGCCCTTCAATTTTTAGCGTAAGGATTTTAGAAAAAAGTATCGTCTTATAGTTGGAAAAATACGGTAATTATTTTTGCTATGCCCTATTCTTGATGGAGCCATAAGTCTTCATATATATAGGTAGTCTTCAACTTACAATGGCAGTTGGGACCAGAATTTTTGTTGCTAAGCAATGTGGTCATAAAGTGCAACTGCATCGCTTAGTGATGGCAATCCCTGAAGTCCTGGTTGCCGTTGTTAACTGAATCCCATGGTGGTTAGGCAAGGCAACTTCCTGCCAGCTCCCCACAACCAAAGGGAATGGGGAAGCCAGTAGGAAGTTGCAACTCCCAGGCCCACAGGCAGGTAAGTGGCTGCTGTTGGGGTGGGGAGGGACTAAGGGGGGTGCAGGGGAAGGTGTGTGGGGATGTGAGCGGGTGTGTGAGAGGTGCCACATAGGTCAGGGAGGGTGTGCAGGTCAGCGTGAGCTGCTGGATGTGTCAGGGTGGGTACGCAGAGGTGCACAAGTGGCAACACAGTGCGAGGGCAGAGGGGGTGGGGGAGGATGTGCAGGTGGGGGAAACTTACCCCGCAACTTGTGGCCTTCCCTGCCAGCTTCCCCATTGACTTTGTGGAGAAGCTGGCAGGGAAGGTTGCAAATGGTGATCACGTGATTGCGGGGTGCATGGCAACTAGTTGTAAGTGCGAATGGGTTGCCAAGCACCCAGATCATGATCACATGATTGCAGGGGTGCTGGGACAGCCAGAACTCTGAGGACCAGTCATAACCACCATTCATTCAGCACTGTCGGAACTTGGAATGGTTGCTGACCGAATGGTTATGGGTTGAGGACTACCTGTAATGGAATACTCAAATTTTTGTACATAGTTCAGAATCATCCACATCTTTAAACCCTGTTACTATTCCCAAAAGCATATTAACAAACACAAGAATATTAAACCAAAATGGGATGATTGTGGGGCCACCAATGTTGACAGCCAGCCCTTTTAAAACTTTAAGATATCCAATAAATATTAAAAATATTTTGTTTACTTCATCTCAAGATCACAAAAGAATACTTAATATTTTTTAAGAGTCTTAACCATTGATTAGTTAATATTTCTAACTTTCTTTTTCCAAAGATTTTCTAATTTTCTAATTCCAGAATTCTTCCAAAGAATATCCACTTTAACCAAAATCCTCTTTAACCATCAGAACACTGATAGTAACTCAGGATTTTAGATGCTATTAATATGTCTGGACTAAATTGTTAAGTCAAAAGATATTTTTATTGAATATACTGCCATTCAGCAGTTCTAGGTAATCAAAACTCCTTTTTTTAATAATTCAGATGATTTGAAAATGGTATTGGTAATTCGCTGATACGTATTGCTACCTGCAGCTTCAGGATTATATGTCCTTTCCCCCACAAGTCTTGGTCTAACCACCACAACCTTTCTAGAAATTGCCAGACATTTATCATTTTTTAATACAATATAAACAAACAATAACTACATAGTCATCATAGTGAATATATTCAGTTAATTATATGTCATTTTAAGGTAATTAAATTTAAACTTTATTCTGTTTGAGTTTGGGTCCCCACACCATAAGCTATTCACTTCAAAGCATTTGTATAGTAGTATTTCACATAGCACACCAGAATTTGAAAAGATGGACAGTAAATATGAATCTTCCTGTATTAATAGGCTTGTCTCTTCTTTTCAGCTTTGCTGACTATGGCTGCATGCTAGAGATTCAGAAAATAGCATTTTTTCCTGATGGACGATCACTAGTGGACACTATCGGCAAGAGAAGGTTTCGAGTTTTGAGACGAGGGCACAGAGATGGCTACAACACTGCAGATGTTGAATATTTGGAAGATGAGAAGGTGAGGAGGTCCTTCTGCAGGTTACCCCCTAAAGACTCTGGCTGAAACATTGTTAACATCAGCAGTACCCTTTGTTGCAATTCTGGTCAGGGACCATAATAAAAATATTCATTCAAGCAGGACCCTGAAAGGAATGATATGTACAGGGGGGTGTCACTTGATAATGGTACAGGCATTAATGATTTATAGAGTTTATATTTCACTTTTCCACCAAAAGATGGCATTCAAGATGGTAACAAGTAAATAAATATTAAAATGAACAAATTTAACATTTAACTACAAAATAATTTGCAAAAAAAGCTACAACATAAATTTAGCTGCAAAACAATTAGTGTCCTATATTTATACAGTATTTATATTTATATCGCTGCCCAACTTTCAAATTGCAACTCTGGATGGCTAGTGTGATTAAACCAGAAAAACAAAAAGTAACCAACAATAATAACAAATAACAGAAAATATAATACCGCTGAGATCAACCACAATCGTATTCATAACCATTGCAAAAACAGACTGTTCCATGATCCTGGGCCAGTGCCTGAGAAAAGTACTGGGTTTTTAAGGTTTTGCAGAAGGTTGCAGAGTCACAGCCCTCTGAATATCAGGGGATATGCTGTTCCATAGGGCAGGTGGCATGACAGAGAAATCTTGCCTCCTGGGTCCCGCCACTGTTTCATAGAGGGGGCTTGAAGCATGCCTATCCTGTTGGAACTTGTAGGACAGGTAGTAACAATTGGAGATAGGTGAATAACTTGGCCCTGTGCCATTTTTTTCATTGAAAGTTTGGTGCAGTAGATACATAAAACAAGTAGAAAGACCTGTCATATTTCAAGTGATTTATCAGTCTGCCTTTTCAAATGATCCCTCACTGTCAAAAGGAAAAGTACTCTTTAAATATCTTCTTCTCTGTTCTTAGAACATTGCAGCAAAGCCAGAAGAATCATTGCACCCCACCCAAATACAGCATTAATTCTTTGCTTCATTGGTTAAAATAGTCACTTGCCAAGCTGGAGCTTTCTTTGATTAATGTACTAAGGGATAACTTCTATACACCTTGCTTCTTTTAGTGAACGAGACTGTTCTCATGGCAGCTGATGTCTCGAATGAGTCCATGACTGCCTTAAGAAGAATCTCTTTCCCTTAAAGAAGCCCTGGTAACTGAAAGCCATAAATGCATCTTCCACCTCCCTCCTCCTCCTCCTCCTCTGAATGGCATGTGCACCAGTCTGCCTGCCCGCTCCACAACTTCTCAATACCTTCCATCCCATCCCTCTGCTCAGCTATCACTACTGCTAATAAACTGGCCTCCCCCAGCTGTTCCTTACTGCGGTGATCTCAGTAGTAGGGGACAGGGTCCCAGCATCTGACCTGTCCCAATTGTCGCAGCACCTTCCTTTCCCACTATACATATATAGATAGCATTTCCCCCTCTTACCGCATACCCTAAACCAATTCTGCCCAGAACAACACAGTTCAATTTGTATATGGAGCAAAACATCCAAGCACATGTTTCAGTTCTGGCACAGACTGCTCAGAACCAGGTCTTTCAAGCATGCCACATTTTACATAACCCTACTATATAGCAACCTCATTTTGTATTAACTGTTTGAGTTCTACTTAGTTGTGATCTCTTCTCTCTTACTCTCTTCTGATCTCAACTGTTGTTCAAACTCTTTCACTTTTACTTGCAATATGCTCCACTCGGCTTGTTTCCAACTTCTGACCTTGCCATGTAGATGGAAGGAGAAGAACAGACTGAGCTCCAGAATTTGCATGATTATACCTATGAGTTAACCCAGAGATTTTATGAACGTGGGGACAGAACTTTCAGACAACTTGTGATGCACCATGGACCACTTCCTGAAAAAGAGGAAGACATACAGGTATTGAGACTTGTTCTCACCAGGAACATAAAATGGTCTGTAGGGGAATGAGGTGGGATAAAAAAATTTTTTTTTAAAAAAGGGAGGTGAAACTTTCATATACTTGTAACAATAAAAGTACTCAGATTCCATTCTAATTTGGAGGAGAAAATGGAGGACTCTCAGTCTTTGGAGGGTTGCAATGATATGCAAGTTGTCCTGTGGTGGCATGGAGTCTTTCTGATAGCCTACTGTGGTAAATTAGTTGCTCACAGAGCTTTATAGTTAAGCCATGCTGACCATTTATTGATAATGTGCCACCAAGTTAGTGTTGACTCCTAGTAGTCAGATAGATAGAAAGACTATTTATTAAATACATAAATAAATAAGTGTGAATGAGCCATAAGTACTCCATGGCAAGTGTTAATGAAAAAACAGTGAGCTCATGCAATACGCTGTGCTGATCTGTATAAAATGTACTACTCTTCTCGAAAGGATAGAGATTATTGTTTCTCATTTCTAGCAGGGTTTGGGTTAACTCTTCAAAAGACCACAGTCCAGGCAACCATCAATTCCTGGGCTGACATGGCAAACATACTGGGACACAATGCTGCTGCTTACATTAAAAACTAAGCAAACAAAACATTAAAGGTGGATGGGCTGGAATTTTTGGAGTCGTCTTTAGGAGGGTATTAATGTTGCACATCCTTTAACACCCCCCCCCATTGTCTTTGACTGTGACCTTTAAAAAAAGATCTGTAGACGGAGGTATAAAATGGAAAAGAGGAGTGTACTGTAAGTGTTGTACTGTCCTCTACTAAGGAAGACAAAAGCTGCAGCTTTTTAAAAAAACAATGCTATTACCAACTCCTTGAATAATAAAATGATTGTTTTAAAAAATAAAAGAAATGCATTTAGTGATATGTGCAAACCTTGATCCAATGGGATTTATGTATTGCTGTCAGGCTCTAGAAAGAGAATTGATCCAATATTCTTAAGAACTCAGCTTTTACACAGATACCAAAATAATACTTAGATATATTAACATCCCAAACCTTCCTGGTTCTTTCAGTTCTTTTACTTCACAAGTCACCAACTGTTAGCTTAGATTTCCCAAAATTATTGTGTGGATGTTGCAAATTGCTTCTATGAGGTCTTCGCTGTTACAAAAAATGTGACTGCAGCTTTTAATAAAAGGCAAATTGGTGAGGCTAAAATGTGCACATTCTGCTTTGAAGCCAAACTTTTTTGCTTCAGTAAAATACCCATTTCATATGAAAGGTATTTCATCAAATAAAAAATAATCTAAAAGTGATTTTCCTTTTTGGCTGCCTATTTTTTAAAATGTGGGTTTTTAAAAAAATTAATCTGTAGAGACCAGGCTGTCAGTGACTAATGGCTGATCTTGGGTTCACACTGTAAGTTTTCAAAAAAAGCTTATCACAACAGGTAAATAAATGCTATGCAGCCATTCATAACCTGTCCTTCATTTCTCCTCTCTAGAATCTAAATGCTTGATTTCTTAATAGATTTCATAGAGCTCATCTTTAAATAATTTCCTAGGAACTAAACTGCCTTGAATTTTAGATTCAGGTACGTGTATGCAGATGTATTCATCTGCCTTCTGTACAGTATAAGTAGAATGAGTTAAAACAAGAGTTCTCTGGAATCAAACTTCACTTCTGATGATTATATAAACACACAGAATCCATGAAGTTTTCCTGGCAGTATTGGAAGTCCTTTTCTATTACTTTCTAGGATGTGTTGTTGATTTCCCAGGCTTGCCTATAGCCCTGGGACTTCTGGTGGTATCCCATCCAAATACTATTCAGGTCCAACCTTATTTAATTTTTTTCAAGATTAGCCAAGAGCAGATAAGAACTGCCAGAAGCTTTAACAAAAGAAGTTACCAGTTTAAAATTTTGCATCTTGTAAATTCATACAATGTTTTTAAAATATGTTTTTAGCTATTTGACAGGGTAAGGCCCTCTAAACGTACTCCATAGTATCAGGTTACTATAAAGATCAAGCCATTCATGATTTAATCTATAGAGTTTAGTTTTAGAGATGCTGCCTTCCCAAGTAAATAATATTAGAGTTATTGGATTATCATACCAGTTCCTGTATTTTTTTTTCTTTCCACTGTATAACCAAGCAGTTAGATAGCCCTAAGATAATTTTGTACCTGAAAATCATAGCTGTTCTCCAGGAGTGTAGTAATAAATAAAGTTTGGTGGCAAACTAAATTACCCTATTAGTTCCACTTTTTTGTTTGAATAAATTAATTACAGGAATTATGATCTTCAACTGCCAGAACCTGCATACCTTTCTCCTCAAATAATAAGAAAGCAAGACTTACAGCTCTAAAAGAAAGATCACTCTTTCTTCCTTGACATTTTTGAGCTCCCTTAAAATAGACTTTGGGCTCTGTTTTAAAGATAGGAGAGGACATTCTACTTTGTACAATTTAGCCATGGTGACTATTCTTAATATTTCAGCATTAAGTTACTATTACATTAGCAATATTCATTTAGGATATTAGTAGGTTGTATTAATATTACACTATATCATTTATTAGTTGCATGAATAATTTAAGAAATTGCCATTGCTATAAAATTCTTAGAATGGCATACACTTAAGAATATTGCATTAATAACCCATAAAAAGAAATGGGACGTAAAGAATGGATAGCCGTAAAATTGGCAAAACCTACAGAGCTATAATGTTAAATTAAAGCAACTTATAATATGGAGCAAAATGCTTAAGCAAATGGAAAAATAGTCTTCAGCTTGGCCCAAGAAGGATTATTAACCTCAGCCATGTTTATTTGGTACAGGTAGTCCTCTGTTTAAGAACGAATTCTGTTCCCAAGGTCTGTCCTTAAGTTGCATTTATATGTAAGCCAGAACAGTATTATTGTATCATACTGTATAAGTAGTATTGGGTAATTAACTCTAACCATTGCGTATTTAAGTCGAATCATTGTGTATTTAACTTGAATTTTTCTACAATAGACTTCATTCTTAACTGTGGGTTGTCCTTCAAACAGGCGTTCTTAACCCGGAGACTACCTGTATCTTATACTGAAGTGCTATGAAGAAAGCTTCTCACTCCAGTCATTACCCAACTATCCTTGCAATGTCTGGGAGGGGTCCTTTGATGAGATGGCAGAACTTAGCTGAGCTTCAGAAAAAAAGCTAAGCACTGTTGGTCCTGGCTCATCCTTGGGGGTGGACATATTCATTCCAGGGGACAGGACCAGAACAAACGTAAACTACAAGGTAGTAGATTCAGGCTAGATATTAGGAGGCATTTCCTGACTGCCATATGAAGGTTTGAGTTCTCTTCACTAGAAGTCTTCAGAGAGTGGCTGGATGATCATCTATCAGACACGCTCTATACTGAGAAGTGGTTTAGACTAGATGACCTCTACTTCAAATCGTGTGATTCTGTAAAATTCCAGGGCTGTATTGGACTGAGAACCTGAAAAACATTCCAGAAGAAAGTAATGGAAAGTCATGTATCTATTGCTACCTAGAAATAAGTTTTACTCAAGTCTTTACTTTTTCTATCTGTGAAAACCTGAATCAAGTCTTACCTACTCTTCACTTCCTAATTACTTACAATTTAGCTTCCTAAAAATGTGCTTTCTGAAGCATCTATGGCATCCCAAACACTTGATTATTTCATTTCATTATTCCTTAACTAAGTTTGTGTCACTGATTTCCAAAGTTTCTCAGTCTTTAAAATAAGGCATAAAATCAAAATTAAACTAGAGTTATTTAAAAAAAACAAAACCATAATTAGGCTAAACAGTTAAAAGCTATTTTAAAAGGTTTGCTTTTAGGGCCTTTTAAAAAAACTTGCAAGCAAATTAGGGTTTTAACAAATAATCAGAAAGAATATTCCAGAATTTTGGGCAGCTGTTGTTTATGGCAATTATAGCCATAAACAACACATCTCATCAAATGAACTTTAACATGAGGATCTTATAGAAAAAGGTATTCTTTCAAATAACCTGTATTTAGGCTATAAAAAACCAGCACTCAAAATGGCAGCCATTGAAATGCTTTAGCATAAGTGTAATATGCCATGCCCTCTTTGAATTCTGCCAAAGACCAAACTTTATCTTGAGTTTTGTAATGATGTTTCTAGACTAGACACAAAGGCAGCCCATCTACTATAATAAATATTATACAGGTAGTCCCCAGTTTAAAAACAAGTTCCATTCCCAAGGTCTCTCCTTAAGTCAAATTTGTATATAAGTAGGAACAGTATTGTATAATACTGTATAAGTAGTATTGTGTAAGGAACTCAAAGTATTGTGTATTTGACTTGAATCATTATGTATTTAACTCGAATTTTGCTACAGTAGGCTCCATTCTTAAGTATGGGTTGTCCTTAAACTGGACATTATTAACCCGGGGACTACCTGTATTAGTCAAACCTGGAGGCTATTTTAGTATGTACCACAGTTCCATGGTCATTTTCTTCTAGGAAGGAATGGAGTTAATGTATCAAGCTGAAAAAAGGTACTTTTGACCATGGCCTCATTTTAGGAAAATAGAGAAAGAGATTTGGATTCAGCAGTATTTCCAGACTAAATTCTCACTACTTCTGTGAGAATATGATTCCATTCAGACCAGAGGGATCTTCCACCTCTCTGGAACTGTGACCTTTTACACTGGGCACCTCCAAATATTACCTGACTGTCAGACTCTTCAGAGTTAAAGAAATAGACTTGAGTCTCATCAAGACACTGAGAGCGCCCAACTCTATACTTGATGATGATTTTATGTAGATACTGAAAAGAGACAGAATGGAGCACTGAGAGACACCATGTAATAACTCCATTTCTAGGAGCAACTCAAGCATCTGCAAGGGACACCATTTGAAATCAATTTGAGAGATGGAAACCCATGTCAAGCAGTGCCATTTATTCCCTGCTCTCCTAGGGAATCTAGAAGAATACCATGATCAATAGTATTGAAAGCTGCTGTGAGATCAGGAGGAACCAATAGAATCACATATCTATCTAAAGAAGTCTCAGCTGCCTAGCCGGTTTGAAATAGGTCAGAATTAATCTGCTTCCTCCAGGACCGCTCGTTTTCTCAGTCACATTAGAGACTGACCTATAATTAGTAATCTCCAAGGGACTACTGCCTAATCATTGCTGCCTTCTCCTCCTGGCAAACATTTATAATGATCTGATAATTCCTGACTAGAAGGTACAAGTCACGTTGAGCAAGGATTCAAGGACAAGTGGTGGTTATATTATTTTGTGCAGCTCACAGTGATATAGATCATGCTCCCTCCTGCTTTCCCTACAACAACCTTGTGGGGTGTTTTGGGCCAACAGAGAGTATGACTGGCCCAGAGTTACCCAGCTGGCTTCCATACTTAACAGAGGACTAGACCTTATGATCTTCTGGTTTCTAGTCTGGCAACTTAACCATTGCACTCCTTAAACCTTACCATTACATTACAAGCCTGTTCATGTCCTGTCATGAATTGAAACACGTTTATAAGAAAAGTTATCAAGCAGCCCCATACTGATTCTGCATCTGTGGTGGCATCAAGAGTGCCTCAAATGTGAGAATTTGATTAAGTTAAGAAGATCCAGGAAAAGAGTCACAGTAAGCCTCAGAATCCTGTAATCAAGCTTTGGGAGAAGGTGCAGAGGGTCTCCTACACCCCAAACCACTTATCAGGCTACAGTCTTGCAGATGCAACATGTGCAGGCAAAAATAGCCTTTTCAGCTGCATATATCACCAGTTGGATCCAATAGCTTTTGCGGGCAGATAATCCTAACAGATCCAATGGCCTTAAATGAGATCTTGACCTTAAGTAGATGGTGATCTGTCATGAAAATGAGGGAAAGTGAGGCACTCCCATGTGTGATGTATTTCTCTGATCAGAACAAAAGATCAAAGACAGAATTAACCCATTTTCTGGGTTCACAAAATGCATTAAACCACAAACTAAGCAAATAGACTAGATTTGCTCAATCAGTTTGTAAAAAAACAAACCAAGCTTAGCATGTTGTAAATTCAGACACTGGATTTTTAACTAACTTAATTAAGCGTGGTTTATGAATGCTGCTGATATAAATGCACCAGTACATGGTTGCTTTGACACTTAATTCACATTGTACTATTAAATATATGCTGTCACACAAAATCTGTCAGTGTAACATTTGGGGCATTGTTCTGCTCCTACTTCCTTGTAGGAGTTTTAAAAATTGATTTCTATTATATTGAAAAGATTTGGTCACATGCTCAGTACACAGTGACAAAAATTAAATCTTCAGCTGATGAAGAAATTTTCCTGTCACACTGTTCAATGATGCATCTTGATATTGTCAAGATTGTTCCACTCAACTTGTTCTAGTAGAACCAACCCTGATTTATTTCTTATGCACAATGAGCTGATGTATTTTTTGATATCTTTTCACTAGGCATCACCAGATGGACCAGTTTGGTGTTGGTGGCTTATATCTGTCTTGCCCCTTGACTTGACGGACAAGTTGACCATTTTTTCTGACACTTCCCTGAAGGCACGTCTCACCCAACTAAAGCATATTCTGAACATCATTCTGGAAAGTCGTGACTACAACAGCTAATGCTCAGACTTACCACAAGGAAATTTTAGGTAACATAGAAGAGAGTAGAGTGGATCTGTACTGAGTTACCCACCATCTCTTTGTGTTTGGAGTATAGCAATGCCAATCTGGTGCCCTCCAGAGGTCCTGGGAGTGCAATTCCTAGAATTTCTAGCCAGCATGGTGACTGGGGAATTCTGCAAGTTGTGATCTCAGCACATCAGGTGGATGTCAAAGTCTTAACTTCTTTATTTACCTCTATATTGTGATTATTTTGTTACTGACTTCAGAACTGTAGTCCTTGAACCAGGACCCTGAAGCTGGTGTGCAGTTGTAGCAATGTTTGCACTTTTGTAAAGCATGCTGACTGGGAAGCCAAAAGTTGTCAATCAATGCATACAGAAATCACCAAAAATGGGAAAGGCTGCTTTGTTGTTGAGAAAAACGGATAGCAACAAGGCAACTTGAGTTCTTTGGAGCACCAATGACCAAAAGTATACTATGAGACTCCTCCTGACTTTTTATTTTCATCTTTCCATTACCAAACAGTACCAACACAATACAACTATCTTCCCTTCCCTTCCCTTCCCTTCCCTTCCCTTCCCTTCCCTTCCCTTCCCTTCCCTTCCCTTCCCGCAATTAATATGGATGAGTTGGAACAGTGTTGGTATATTGGGCTATCTATTGTGTACCAGTCCTTGTTATTTCATATTTGTGAGCACCACTGTGAGATAATATTGGATACAAGTATCTCAGAAATGTATTTGTGGCTTCTGTTCTAGGGATGGGACGTATACTGTATAGATTTGAAAACTCTGTAATCTTATCTCCCCATCATAATATAGTTTTATGTTTTTAAAAATTGTGAAGTTGGGAGGGAGAAATGGAAACAATATAATTTCGCCCATTATGTTGTTTTGCTTGCCTTAAACTATCTTGGTGGAATTCTTTTGTTTTGTATACTACAACGGAAGAGGAATTCAACTGCCAAATCGAGGGCGTTTTGTCCATATGCCTTTTCCCATTTTGCATTTTTTTCTATATTTATTTGGAACCTTTGGGATAGATTTTAAATGCTGAATGGAGTTTAGGCTTAGATTCTGCCAACCTTTATGTCTGATCCTTATCTTAAGTCCTTATTCAGGGGAAAGCGGTGGTGAAAGGGCATCTGATATTTATAGGACATAATTGAGATTTAACAGCCTTTTGGGCTGTTTTGTCATGCTGCTACCAGCTGCTTATTTCTCTGCTTGCTTCCAAATGTCATCTTTATAACCCACTTGTGCTGACCCATTCTTTTGTATGGTGTGCCTTATCAGAGAGAATAATAAGCTTCTCTAACTTAAAGATATAAAATGGTGGTTAAAAGGCATAAGGCAAAATTTCATGATTGAAATTTGTACTTATTTCTTCATGTGTTATGAAATAAACAAAATTACTGGTTGGAATTAAATACCCAAGAGTTTGCCTGGCATGAAACATCTGTACCCGAGAACATATATATGCAAGACTGCATTATTATTATTATTGTTAATATTATTATGCGGTCTGTTACCACTCAAATCTGCTTAGACAATATATGTGCCCCTGGAATGCTGGATAAAGAAAATTCCGGCTTCCCCAATAAGTGAGGGTAGGTTATTTCTGTAAATATATATATCAAACTTTCGGGAAAGAGTTGCTTCTCCTTGCTTTATGCACTATTGAAATGGGATTTAGGGGGAAAAAATACTGATTATACATAGATTTTGCTTTGGTGTTGACAGACAACCAAGGTAACTTCTGAGAAGTTATTTTTAAATCTTAAAAATTAGTAAGATTTAGTAATTGGTGTTATTTGAGTTGCATAGTCAAACAAAAAATCTTGGTTGTTTTAGATTTTTTTTAATCCCACCTTTCTTATTTTTATAAATAACTCAAGGTGGCAAACATGCCTAATACTCCTTCCTCCTCCTATTTTCCCCACAGCAACAACCCTGTGAGGTGAGTTGGGCTGAGAGAGAGTGACTGGCCCAAAATCACCCAGCCAGCTTTCATGCCCAAGGCAGGACTAGAACTCACCGTCTCCTATTTTCTAGCTTGGTGCCTTAACCACCAGACCAAACTGGCGCATACTTTCTCTCCTTCTTTTTGTTTTGTTTTGCTTACTCCACAGACTTCCTGGCTGTCCTTGATTTTAAAAGCTATGAATTTTGATTTTGTGCTCTTAGCTATTTGATTTGGCTGATTGAATGTTTTATTTTCTGCTTGTATAAATTAACTTTTACTTTCTTGTCAAACTAATAAACTTTTATCATTTGAGCAAACCATTTGTGTGTAGTTAGTTCTCGGAAAGATGCACATCTGTATATCTGCAAATGCATGAATGCATATGAATTGCTTCAAGGTGTTACCTTAGAAGGACAGAATGCTCCTTTATTTATTTATTTATTGGCAGTATTTTAGTTATGACACATAGTAAGAACATAGAAATTGCCCTCTGCAGTGTTCTCATATGGGAAGACAGCCTGCAAATATAAAAAGATAGTGAGTGAAGGGCTACAATAGTAAATATGAAAACAGGATCATATTCTTGGGATTTACTTATAATGCTTGCTTTTGGCAATGAAAATTATTTCCACTAGATGTCATTATAAAACAAAGATGCTAAGAGACAAAAACAAATAAAAATTAAGTGTACTGGTGATCAACAAAGATCATGAAGCTCCTTCTAAGAGAAATGCGGGAAACTTGGTGGTCTTCAAATGTTACTCTCAGCTTCTTTCACCTTTGACCATGCTGACTGAGGCAGATGGATTATTTGTTCAGCAACATTCAGAAGTCCTCAGATTCTGTAGACACCAAAATCAAGAGTGTCAAGAGTGCTGTCGGCTTGCCCTTAATTATCAGTTTGCAATTATATAATGTTGAGTAGATACAATACAGATAGTCTTCGCTTAGCGACCACTTGTTCAGTGGCTGTTTGAAGTTATGGTGGCACTGAATGAGATTTACAACCAGTCCTCAAAGTTGTGGCCATCACAGCGTCCCCGCAGTCAGATGATTGTGATTTGGGTGCTTGGCAACCTGTGTGCAATTACAATGCTCATGGGATTCTGTGGTCATGTGATCACCATTTGTGACCTTCCCTGCCAGCTTCCAACAAGCAAAGTCAATGGGGAAGCCAGCAGGAAGTTGCAAATTGCAGTCATGTCATGTTGCACTTAATGACCATGTGTGATTAGCTTAATGACCACAACCGGAACTGCTGTTGTCATGTGATTTTTTGTTTTATGGCCATGTTGCTTAGTGACAGAGTTCCTGATCCCAATTATGGTTGTTAACTGAGGACTACCTATACATCATACTTGATTAGTTCCAGACTTAGTCATTCTTTGAATAATGGCATTGAAACAATTGGGACAAATTAGTTGTGACTAGGAATGGAGAAAGGATTTCATGTGGTTAGTATTTTAATGTGAACTTGGACTTCTGGAGGAAGAAATGGCTCCAGACTGAAGATGGCTCCATGAAAAGCAGAGCTGATGACCGCTGTGGAATGAGCCAGCAAGTAAACTGGGTTTTTGAAATCTCTCCAGACAGACAGACAGATCTCTTGAGATCTCCCACAAGTGCTCCAGACAGCTGCTCCTCGCAAGGAGACTACAAGATAGCAGTCTCTGGCAGGTTTAGAGCTCTGGGAGATGAGGGAATAGCCATCTTGCTCAAACTGCAGTTAGCACCTTTGAAAGGACACTAAGTTCACATACTTTTCTAATCACCTTTGGATCAACAGGTTTGACAGCACCGGGTGAGTTTCCTTCAATCCTTAGCAAAAGAAAGTTTGAACTACAAGTTTAAGGACTTAAAAAAATTTTTTTTGAATAAACAGCAAAAGGGTGATTAAAACTTTGATTTTAGAAAGTTACAAATGAAGGGTCCAGATAAATTTGAAATAAGATTTTGGAATTAATTTTAAAGAATCCTTCCCATGGGAAAATGCTTTTGTTTTGAATTAAAAAAAAAAAAAGATTTAAGAAATTGGACACTAGAGGGAACTAAATATTACAACTAAAGGAAAAGAACACATAAACTCAACTTACAGAATGAAGCAAAGTATTCTAACATTAGACATACTGAAGGATGTTTTTAAAAAATGGGCCCAGAAGTTAATAATATCAACACAGACATCTACCTCTATGGATAGACTATGTCTAAAATATGTTATGGAAGAACAAGTTTACCTGACAAGATCGAGACTGAGTTGAAAGTGGATTTACAAATGACAGACTAAAAGAATGACATGGAAAAGATGTTACATGGACATACAAAAGAAACCGGCTGATGTTTCAATAATTAAAAGGGATATGCAGACAATAAACCAAGGGAGTGACCTGGATAATTTCCCATATTGGGTTTACAAAAGAGGCTTGTTAAAGTTTTGAAGAATCTTGGGGGAAGGGACAAAGTAAAAATGAAAAGTTCTAGGACATTATTTGAGTGGACTAAAGATTAAGATTGTTAGAAATACAGGTAGTCCTCACTTAATGATTCATTTAATGATAGTTTGAAGTTATGACAGCCTTGGAAAAAGTGCTTTACAACCTGCACTTGCACTTACAACCGTCGCAAGCCGCTGCACCACCCCCCATGGTCATGTGATCATGATTTGCAGCCTTTTTTATGACAGTTAAGTGAATCACCATGGTCATTAAACAAATCACATGGTTGTTAAGCAAATTCTGGCAAAAACATCAATTGGAGAAGTTGGATTCATTTAACAGCCACGTGGTTTGCTTAATGACTGTGATTCGCTTAATGACCATAATAAAAATGGTTTTAAAATTGGGTCTGATCACATGGTGACTCACTTAATGACTTCCATGCTTAACGACCAATTTTCCAGTCTCTATTGTGGTCGTTAATTGAGGACTACCTGTAAATGGAAAGAATATAAAGCTGGTTGATTTGATCAAGGTTAAAATAGATATATTGTTATTTCTGGTAACCCTTAATGGACTTTTGCTGACACCAGGACTGAAATGACAATGCTTTATAGATTTGTTTATAGATAAGAGATGGGATATGGGAAGAAGAGATCATTTGTATTTTAAGAGGAGATGATAAATTATTAAAATTGTTTATAGTTGTGATGAAGGTGGGAAGTCACTTCTTTATATATTTCTTTTCTCTCTCTTCACTATATTCTTACCTTTTCTCTTTCTCTTTTTTCCTCTTTTTTCTTTCTTTTCTGTACCTTCTACTCTTTGTTTTTATTCCTCTTTTCTTTTTTAGTTTATTAGTTTTTACTATTGTAATTATAATCTTTAATAAAATTACTATAAGACAAGTAATGTGAACTTGCTTACTTTATACATTACAAACAAATGAAATGGTACATGGTTGGATCAAGATATTACTTTTCCAAAAGTTAAGTATTTGGGAAATATCTACAAAAATGCATGCTCTTGGGCAAACTATAAAAAGGCAAGATGATAAATGCAGAAGAAAAGATATGCAGAGATTTATACATCTTGATTGTGAACTGATATGAGAAGGAAAGAACATAAGAGACATTCACCTACAATGATGATGATCTTGTCTTGCTTTGGGATTCCTAGCACAGATTGCTATGGGACAACCTTCCCCATCTGAATGCCCTCCAGATATGCAAGTCTCATAACTTTCAGCATCTGGAAAGATCCCAGGTTGGGAATACCATGGGAACATTTTTCTTCAGCTGTCAGAAGGTGAGCAGCCTCTTTTCTTCCCAGCTGAAGTGACAACCAGTGAAGACAGCCCCATCTAGAGCACATTAGACTGACTAACCCTGGAAGCTACAGGGGCATGGTTCAATATGGAAAGGGTATCTCTGGGGTGAGAGACCCTCTGATCTGAGTGGCCTCCCTTTGAGAAATTAGGTAACAATCCTTTAAAGTTGTTCCTTGCTCTTCTGGCAGATTAAAGCACACACTCTTCACTCATCATGTTTTGATGCCAATATTCCCTCCTTTCAGGTGACTCACATCTCTGCCGGTGTTTGAAGCTCTCCTTTCAGGTTTTGGAAGGCCATGTATTTCCACAGACCTTGTCACCATCAAAGGTTTTCATCTCCGGATGCTGCTTCAAAGCCAGGCGACCATGAAAGGGAAAACCCACAGCCTGCCGAGGAACTGCTCCTTTGTTCTTCAGTATTTTTTAAAATGGTCCTCTCAGCTCTGTTCTACTGAGGTCAACAGAAAAGGCTGAGTTTAGATTTTAAAAAAAAACGCCAGGGGCTTGAAAAATGCCAGTTAAAAGAATTAAAAGAAAAATTGCAGCTCCCCGTTCTTTCCCCCATTAGAACCAAGCAGACATTAATAGCATGGTACGCTTGGTTGCTTATCTATAATTACAGTGAGGCCACTTCTCCTTTCCTCATCTCAACTCCAAATAAATTACTTAATTCCGAAACCTCCCCCCACCCTTCATTCCAGATGGGAACAGAACAACGAGTGTTTCTTTGGGCTGTGCTGAGGAGATAAGAGTGGGCAGAGGCAGGGGAATTTTCCTTTCTTTTGCCTTCCCTAAAAAATCAAGGGGGAAGCAGTGGCTAATTGATGGGGAGTACTTGATCTAGTTGTTTGAACTCATCATGACAGCTGTGCAGTGAGGAGCACTTACATAAGTAGGGGAGGGGGCAACCATGCAGCCCCTCTGTTTGCAGAGTTTCTGAGCCAGTATTTCTCAACCTTGACAGCTTTAAGATGGGTGGACTTCAACTCCCAGAATTCCCCAGCCCCATTTCCAAGAAGTCTCCCATCCAGGTGCTGATGGGCTTGGTTTCAGCATCTTTTCCTTCCCAGACCTTTTTCTTCATTTGCATTGCTGCTTTTATTCCAGGGCAGAATACAAACTCAATGGCCAGGTTCAAGCATCCCACTAAGTCATAAGGTGGTTTGTTTGATTTTGGTTTACCATGCTGTGCAAACCCTCCATTGTGGTTTCCAAAATATAGTTTATGGCACAATGTGGTAGGCAAATCCAGTCAACTGCTGCGTAGCCCATCATCATGGATGGCTTCATCATTTGATATACATCAGATTTTTGAATGAGCTGAACCACTATTAATTACCCTGGAAACCTAGTCTTCCATTTTTCAAAGATAGTGTCTCTTGGTTCCACTGGGTCACTCCAGCGACAATCTAATGTCTCAGTGGGACCTCTCCCCTATTGCCCAAATCCAAATACTGAGTAACAAGAACAGGGCATTCCTTTTATTTTGCCTTTTTACCATTCATAGTCTCAGCATCATATAAAGACAAGACATCAAGAATCTCCTGCACCACACCCTGAATGTTAGATAATCACTTTCCCCTTAGCTCTAGCTATCCATGTGAAGATGAAGAGACACTCTACTGGCCTTTCAACTCTACTCAACCTTTTTGATCGAGTTTCTAAACTTCCAGTGCACCTCTTCCTTTTGAAATGTTAGCTCAGTAACACCAGTGAACAATTACCCATAAGCAAGCAATGGGTGAAAAGCTGGGAGGATCTTCTTTTCACCCTTTTGGGAACCATTGTCCTAAACAAGGGGATATTGGGGAAATCTTTTTTATTAGGTCACTTGCTTTGTTGTTTATAGTGTTCCATAACTGACATGGAAATTAAGATTATGGTTCTCTCTTGGAAAGAACATTTTCTGCAGGCAAAAGGAAGAGCACAAAAGAGAGCTGACATAACGTGCTTGGCTCCCCCCCTCATAAATCACATTATGGCCTAATGTGCTGGTTTGCATAACATACTAAAACAATGATTAGGTGCTCACAACACACTGAACCACAGCTTACCCACCTCATTTTAGCATAATCAAAATATTGTGGGAACCCAGCTTGCATGTATCTACTGTTAATAGTCTCCCCAACTCTTTTTCGTCTCAGGAAAGCTAGCATCAATTTCAGGACTGATCTGTAAGCTTTTAACCATTTCTTAAAACTGTTTGCTGCTGCTGCCCCCACCTCCTCCTCCTCCTCCTCCTCCTCCTCCTTTTAATAAAGCAATCTGTTGCTTGACCTGTATTGTTTCCTCAAGTATCCCCTTGACTATTTTTTAAAATATAGCCTTAATTGATTCTAGGCACGTTTACTCAGAAATGCCCCAGTGAGCTCAATGCAAGTAATGTTCACATGGTTAAAAAAAATAGAAAGTGTATGACTGTTTTTAAGATAGAATTTATATAAATTAAAAAATAACTATGTTTAAAAACTGTGACTTTCACCCCTAGAGGGGGTAGTGATCTCAGTGCTGCTTGGTTTATTTTGTTTCCTCTCCATTAATTATACTTTGAGAAGAAATATATAAATCAAAATAAATTAATCTCAGTTTTAAAAATTTTATGTTGATGGCTTCTGAGGAACTCAACTAACCACAGATATTTGGATGATATTATATTTCCAAGATAGAAAGAAAAAATGTGAGGATTACAAGAGGGCATGAATGAATGAGAATAAGTTGTCAGAAAAACATTTTGATCAGTTATGTTTTTGTTCCTTTGTCAGTATAAATCATAATTACAGGTTACAAAATATGTATAGTGAAACTCAAATGAAAGTTGCACAGGAGCAGATTTTGAAAAGGGATAGAGACCAAACCCTCATTCTAATGGCAGGCAAACTATAACTGGATTGGGGAAATTCAGACCTTTCATTAAAAATGGATTTATTATAGCAACTTGGGAAACTTATCTTTTCTCATTCTCAGTTCTGTATTTAGAAAACAATTCCCTTCACAGTGGGAACTGTAACAGCGCTAAACAAGTGGGAGATGAATTTGTGTCTATCATCTTGAATTGCTGGACCTAACTAAGTATAGTGAATGGTGCCACTGAGTTGAGTTATCCTAAAGGATACTATCATGACAGATGATAGGAGACTCACAATTTCATTGGACACAGAGCTCATTTCATCGGATGCATGAAATAGTCATCCAGGTAGCTGTATTTCTAATCTGGATAAAAAGAGAAGGAAAAAACAAACATTATCCAGTGGTGCAAGCAGGTTGAACAAGTATGGAAATCACTAACAGCATGCTATAGACTACTTTGAGATGAAATGAATATAGAACACAATAAATGAATAAGGTCATATCAGCATGGGGACACAGCATCCAATTGGCAGCTGCTGATGATAAAAAGCCAAGCAAAATGAACAGAGTAAGCAAACATCTAAGAGAAAGGCAATTACATTATAAAGTGAGAGAGAAAGGCCCAGGATTTCTTATGATCAAATTTCATCATTTCCAATCTGTAATAACATTAATGGCTTTCAGCAGCCATATCACCAAGGACGTGGTGGGAGTGGAGGAACAGCTAACCTCTAATGATTCCTCTCAACCCCAGCTGTTCCTTGTTCTGTCACAAGGGGGGAATTTTATTTAAATGTATTCCCTCCCCCCCCCCCCCTCAAGTGGACTCTGGCTGGCTCACAAAACTAAAAAAGACATAAAAACAGCTAAAATTTTAAAATCAAGATGGTGGTAATAAAAAACAGATGGCACTTCAATTGCACCATTGTGGCTGCCATCTTGACTTTTTTTTAACATACCCTGCAGACATCTTTGATAAGGAGGAGGAGAGCTACGACCAACGTATTGAACTTCTTTGGCAAAAGAATGCAGCCCAGCAGAAAGTTGATGTTTATTCTTGGATATATGGGTTTCTAGGGAAATATAGAGATTCTAATAGCAGTACATGTGAGAAAATAAGGTTGCTTAAGCAGAAATTAGTTTCTGGTCGACAGTAAGAAACAAATGAATCAAGAGGCAACCTAGCAAATAGCAGACATAAGGCAAACAAAGCCAGTTATAGCTGACTGTAGCAGAACATAATAGGGCTTGCGTTTAGCTTCCTGCTGCCCCCCGCATTCCCTAAATGAAATACCTCAGCAATACATATGCAACGCAGGCACAAAGATCTGCCAGAAACAGAACCACAGTATTAAGAAAATGAACCAATTGGCTCTATTTTCACATGGCTTCATTTATTCCCTTTGGCTAATAGAAGGACACTTCACTCAATCTACAGATCCTGTCTGATGACATCCCCAGAATTCCAGGAGGAATCAGTTCCACTTAGAATGGTCCTTCACATCAGGTTCATGTTCTTCCAAACATAAATCAGTGGATATGAACCACCTAGGAATGATGAGGACATTCCTCCCATTTGGATGGCATGGTATCTTTCTAGCTTACTGTACCTGCTTCTTGATGTTCCCTTGATGCTGACCCACAAGCCAATATAAACTTTGCTTTATTGAGACCATTGTGTACATGGTGCACAAGATCATGCTGAGGTTCTTTGTCCATGATGTGTTTTTCAACAGGATGTGTAAGCACTTGTGCATGTTGACAGTCTGCATGAGGTAAGAAGACTCGGATGAACAATGTCACAATACAGTATTTTAAAGAGTGATCTGAAAGAGACCAAAGTGCCATCAGAATTCTGAAGTGCTCTTTAAAATTGACTTCTGGGGAAGAAATGGCGAACTGAAGACAGCTTCGCTAAAAGTAGGGCCAACAACCACAGTGGAATGGAGAGCCAGTGAGTAGACTGGCTCTTCATAATTCCTCTCTGGACAAGAAGAGGACTTGAGATTGCCCACAAGTGCTCCAGACAGTTGCTCCTTGCAAGGAGACTGCAAGACAGCAGGCTCTGCCAGGTTTAAAGTTCTGGGAGATGAGAGAATAGCCATCTTACTCAAATCATGGTCAGCGCCTTTAAAAGGACACTGGGTTCACATACTTCCTTTTTAAATAACTTTTGGAAATTGCTTGTTAACTGCTTTTCAGCTATTGGAAGCCTTTGGATTGACAAATCTGAAAACACTGGGTGAGTTTCATTCAATCCTTAGTGAAAGAAGTTTTAAATACAACTTTAAGGACTTTAAAAAAAAATTGGAGGGGAGCAGAATAAACAGCAAAAGGGTGATTAGAACTTTGATTTTGGAAACTTACAAATGGACTAAGGATCCAGATGGATTTGAAATAAGATTTTGGAATTAATTATAAGAATCCTTCCCATAGGAAAATGCTGTTGTTTTGAACTCTTTTTTTTTGTTTAAACACATGATAGAATGGAACTTTGAAGGTTGGACACTAGAGGGAACTAGAAGAAACTATAGATTAAAATTAAAGAAGAAAAACACTTAAATTAGACTTACTAATATAGAATGGAGCAAAATATTTTAATATTGGGTATATTGAAGGATATTTTTGAACAATGGACCCAGAAGTTAATTTTAAGAGTGTCTACCTCTATAGATAGACTGTGTTTAAAAGATGCTATGGAAGAGGACAAGACTGAGACTGATTTGAAAGTGGATTTAAAAATGACAGGCTACAAAAATGATATGGAAAAAGATGCTATACTGGACATGCAAAAAAATCCAGCTGATGTCTTAATAATTAAAAGGGATATACAAATAACAAACCAAGAAACTGACCTGGATAATTTTCGTATATTGGATTTACAAAAGAGGCTTGTTAAAGCTTTGAAGAATTTTGTGAGAAGGGATAAAGAAAAAAATGAAAAGAAGTCAAGTTCTAGGACATTATTTGAAGGGACTAAAGATCAAGATTGTTAAAAGTAAAAGGAAGGGATATAAAGTTGGTTTATTTGATCAAGGTTAAAATAGATATATTGTTATCTCTGGTAATCCTTGATGGCCTTTTGCTGATCAGGACTGAAATGATGAGGTTTTAAGGATTTGTTTATAGATAAGAGATGAGATATGGGAAGAAGAGATCATATGTTGTATTTTAAGAGAAGGTGATAATTTACTAAAATTGTTTATAGTTGTCAGCCCTCGCAGGTAAACCAGAAAGGAAACAAAACCAGATGAACTACTTCTATTTTATTGTTAGGCTACATTAACAGAATCTTGCAAGTCTAAAAGTACAAATCTCCCACCTATTTATCACCTGATCAGTTAGGGCAGGTCCTTTCTAAGTTTCTTTCTCTGCCCATTACTCAATTGTGGGCTCCTCCCCCTTTTATCTGATCAATCCCTTGGTAGTATCTCTCACCCCCACCCCCATCTTCCAAGGTCATTCTAACATTCTATTGCAATACTTGTGATGAAGGGGGAAGTAATTTCTTTATATATTTCTTTTATTCTTTACTATATTCTTATTTTTTTCTATTTTTTCCCTTCTTTTCTGCATTATTTTTTCTTTTTATTCTTTCATTTTAAAGTTTTTAAAGTTTAAGTTCAGTACTCAGGGTGGGAATACCAGCACTGTCAATTTTACCTCAATAGCTTTTGAGTCCTCTCGTTTGCTTGTTGGGTACTCATGGATGTTAACAACAAAACAAATATTTATCAACTTATGAAAGCCTTTCAAACCATTCTTAAGATGAATGGAAACTGAAAGTATTTGGCTGAAGAAAAAGTTGATTCCTTTGTGAAAAGAGAAAGGTGGGTGGAGAGGGAGCACAATCTCAGGAGAGTGTTTATTATAACTTTTTCATATCTTTAGGAATGCTCTTGGAAGACCCTGGTAGTTCAGCTGTTGATATGATTTATAATTTGGGCATGCCAAGACAATTAGACACAAGAACTCTGCATCTGAACCCACATGCAACTTTTCAAGGCTGCCTGCTTAATGCAGAGGAAGCAAGAAACTTCCAACTGCCTTAGGCATTATCTTGGGTCAATAACTTTCATGTTTTGGACAGATTGATTTCTCCATTACATTTATCTTTGAAAAGCAGGCAAGAAACTTGGCTGTGAATTAAAATCCTCTTGACTTTATATATACCCCTATATACATGCCCCAACTATCATTGAGGGCTTCCCCTTTTCCCCCCAAATTTGCCATGAGCCTTTTGAGGTGAGAATATAATTATCAGTAGTTCTATCACAGTGAGTGACGGCCTCATCAGGAAAGAGCAACAAAGTCTTCTTCAAGGAGATTGACTTGTGATGACTTCATAGAGACATCCATGGAGTTTTCCTGACAAGAGTACAGAAATGTTTTGCTATTCCTCTTTTGGGGATGCTTTTTCATCTTCCCAAAGCAATACAAATTTGCATATTGAAGAGAGCAGTGGGCCTTCCTGGAATTGTAGTATCTCATTCCTGAAAACTTTGGTATGATATTAATAATAGTATTTTTTATTTATCAATCATATTTATATGGCCACCCATCTCATAAAATGTGACTCTAACATGTCATACAGATTTTCTTCTTTACACTAGTAAACCTAGTACGATGTCCAGGGTTAGGTCTTCATGAGACCAAGGGCTTTCCCTCACTGCTGAGTTGAACTGCTGCCCACTTCTTCATGAGTTGGGAGGAGCTATACTACCATGAAGTTTGCTATCCCTATTACCAGTCCCTATCCTCCCTCCATTGCCTCTCTTCCAATTGCTTTCAGCTATCTGACTGCCCTCCAAGTTAATGGGTGACAACGCCTAACAGATTTTAAAACCTGGAAGCTTCCTTTGAATGATGTCAGAATAGGGGAAAGAATGCTCCTTTTATACCAGTACAACTTAAGGTGGTCTCCCTCATGGACTGGGGAATGAGGTGAAGGCCCCATAATAGGGCATGATAAGAACTTGTGGCCAGAGCACATTTCTACAAGTAGGAAAGGACTGTAAGAGGAAGTTTTGAGGCAACACAATTATCCTTTTGTATAAATCTCCTTTGCATCCACTCTGGGTAGGTGCTAGTCTTATCTAGTCCCATAAAATTTTACCTATCCTGGAAGTGGTAAAAAAACTGGCAAAAAGTGGTGCAAAAGAAAAGAAACTGGGAAGAAAACACCTGCTGGTCAATAAGTACCAGAGCTTAGAAGTGCTTTCATACCATTCCAGTCCTAGCAAATACCATTAAAACTGATTTACTGCCCCAACCCTCCCACTGCTTCCCTTAAAGTATATTACAGGAAGCGTTTAAGAAAACAGCGATGAACTCAACTTTTTCTTAAATTCATAGCTATGAAGATTACTGCACAAGGTCACATTTTTCAATTTATATAAAAAGCTTTTATGCTCTCCCAGCATTTCTCTCACACATGCCGTGGGAAATGGGAACGACATGAACCAAATATAGATGGTTTTATATGTGGGTATGGGTGACTGAAATTTGAGTATTATTTGTTTAATATGAGCTCTGGATCGGTAAATTTAAATAGGACACAGTGCCAGGTGCTCCAAAAAAGATAAGAGAATTAAGAGATGTATTTCCAAGTTAAAATATAGCCAATTAATCTGAGATGGAGCTTTAACAGCTCAACATTTAAGCAGGATTGAATTGGTGCTATTAAGACTATCTTTGTCCAGGAGTCTCTATGAGGATAGGAAAAAACATCCCATTTAAGACAAAAGGGAATAATATTTATCACTTTTCATTTTCTTGTGCTTCTTTCTATGCTTTATTTGAAAATGTGGGTCAGAGAGCATGGCAATTTCATAACCTTGTAGGCTGAAGGTCAACTTTAATGAGTCTTACATGGGAGAAAATACCATGAAAAATCTTGGAAGGACAAGATGGATACATGAAATTTAGAGAAATAGGTAACAAAAGCTTGAGAAATAGGTGAACAGAGATTTAGAAAGGATATAAAAGAGGTATTCATGTGTTTGTTGTGGGTATATATGTGTGTGTGTATTTGGTGTGTAGGTGGTGTGCATATACGTATGAGGCTTGTTTGTTTCGGCAATGATGATAAATGCTTAGAAACTTGAAAATTGCTCTCTGTTCTCCCCTCCTGATAAAAATGAAGAGATAGCATTTGGACTGCTTTATGTAAGAAAAGCAATAACAAAAGGAGATATTAAAATGAATGATCTTGGGAAAGTGGAAAGGGATTTTTCTTGCTCTCGCCATCTCTCATCACAGTGTATATGGGTCCATGTTGGCATGACCACAGAATTAGTTGGCAGGGGTTTCAAAAGAGGTCAGATGTGGAACTTTTTTGCAGCCTTTATAGCTAACAGAATCCACAGCTCCAGGATTTGTGTGATCACCAATTTAGATGACTGAAATGGAGATTAGACCAATTTCAGAATGACAAACTTACTGGTAGCTATTAATGATATGGTATATTCATACTGTACTGCCAAGAATGCTATCTGCAAGGAGCGAAGATCACAGGATTACAGCTCTGTTTGGCTACTGCTAGAAATTGGATGTTAGACTAAAGTGAGCCTTCTTCTGGTTCTACAGCGACAGGCTATATAGGAATTTATCTCCAGATAATTCTAGCTCTGATATGTCTATACATGCTGCATGAACTAGGCAGAAAAATGGTGGTTGTTTTTTTAATGGAAGCTTAGATTTTATTCATTCCTCTACCATTAATGCTTTAGATATCTTTGATCCTAACGCTGACAGACAGGCCTCCTTTAAAAGATCTGGGAGTGGGTGTTAAGGAGGCACCAATATTTCACAGAACAGGAACATTCAGATAGCCTTCAGGAGCTAAACTGAGCACCAGAGGAGAAAGTACTGTACTGTAAAACATAAACTGAGGGAAATGGGAAGAATGACTTTGTAGAATCTAGAGGTACAAGACAGTAAAAGTGAGGTAGAAACAGAAAGGGAAGGGGCAGACATAAGAATATGAAATAAATACATAGAAAAATTGAGTTAGAAAATTCCACACTTTTCCTCACCCCAATGCTATCCATCTGTTCTTGACACTCCAGTTGTTAGCTTGATTGACAGAATGAAGACAGTAGCTTGTCAGGCCAAAAATGAAATCAACAAGGATTCAATCAACAGGGATTGCTGAGTGTTACAGGACAGGGGAAAATCAAACTGCTGAGCATGGTGACAAATGGAAGAAGTGTCAGTTTTAAAGTTAAAGAAGTGGCTATGTAGTTTCTCCTGCTGAAACTTGTTGGTCTGATTGGTCTGTTGGTCTGAAACCCATGGTCTGATTGGGATAGATAGATGATAGATAGATAGATAGATAGATAGATAGATAGATAGATAGATAGATAGATAGATAGATAGATTTGTTGTTTAGTCATTAAGTCGTGTCCGACTCTTCGTGACCCCATGAACCATATTGCGCCAGGCCTTCCTGTCCTTCACTGCCTCCCTGAGTTTGCTCAGTTTCATGCTCATTGCTTCAGTGATGCTATCTAACCATCTCATCCTCTGCCGTCCTCTTCTCCTTTTGCCTTCAATCTTTCCCAGCATCAGGGTCTTCTCCAAAGAGATCTCTCTTCGCATTAGGTGACCAAAATATCTGAGCTTGAGCTTCATTATTGATCCTTCCAATGAGCAATCAGGGTTGATTTCCTTTAAGATTGACTGGTTTGACCTCCTAGCAGTCCAGGGTACTCTCAAGAGTCTTCTCCAGCACCACAGTTCAAAGGCATCAATTCTTCGGCGCTCGGCCTTTTTATGGTCCAGCTCTCACAGCCATACATTACTACTGGAAAAACCATAGCTTTGACTATGCGGATCTTTGTCGGCAAGGTGACGTCTCTGCTTTTTAATATGCTATCTAGGCTTGCCATAGCTTTCCTCCCAAGGAGCAAGCGTCTTTTAATTTCATGGCTGCAGTCTCCATCTGCGGTGATCTTGGAGCCCAAATAAATGAAGTCTGTTACTGCTTCCATTTCTACCCCTTCTATTTGCCAGGAATTGATGGGTCCAGATGCCATGATCTTAGTTTTTTTAATGTTGAGTTTCAAGCCAGCTTTTGCACTCTCCTCTTTCACCCTCATCAAGAGGCTCTTTAGTTCTTCTTCACTTTCTGCCATTAGGGTGGTATCGTCCGCATATCTGAGGTTGTTGATGATTCTCCCTGCAATCTTAATTCCGGCTTGTGATTCTTCCAGCCTGGCATTTCTCATGATGTACTCTGCATATAGGTTAAATAAGCAGGGTGACAGTATACAGCCTTGTCGTACACCTTTCCCTATTTTGAACCAATCGGTTGTTCCATGACCGGTTCTAACTGTTGCTTCTTGGCCCGCATACAGATTTCTCAGGAGACAGGTAAGGTGGTCTGGTATTCCCATCTCTTTAAGAATTTGCCACAGTTTGTTGTGATCCACACAATCAAAGGCTTTTGCATAGTCAATGAAGCAGAAGTAGATATTTTTCTGGAACTCTCGTGCTTTCTCCATGATCCAGCGAATGTTGGCGATTTGATCTCTAGTTCCTCTGCCTCTTCGAAACCCAGCTTGTACATCCGGTAGTTCTCGGTTCATGTATTGCTGAAGCCTAGCTTGTAGGATTTTGAGCATAACCTTGCTAGCATGTGAAATGAGTGCAATTGTGCGATAGTTTGAGCATTCTTTGGCGTTGCCCTTCTTTGGAATTGGAACGTAAACTGACCTTTTCCAATCCCGTGGCCACTGTTGCGTTTTCCAAACTTGCTGGCATATTGAGTGCAGCACTTTAACACCATCATCTTTTAGTATTTTAAATAACTCAGCTGGAATACTGTCATCTCCACTAGCTTTGTTGTTAGCAATGCTTCCTAAGGCCCACTTGACTTCACTCTCTAGGATGTCTGGCTCAAGGTCAGTGATCACACCAGCGTGGACATCAGGGACATTAAGATCTTTCTTGTATAGTTCTTCTGTGTATTCTTGCCACCTCTTCTTAATCTCTTCTGCTTCTGTTAGGTCCCTGCCTTTTTTGTCCTTTATCATGCTCATCTTTGCACTAAACGTTCCTTTCATATCTCCAATTTTCTTGTAGAGATCTCTAGTCTTCCCCATTCTATTGTTTTCCTCAATTTCTTTGCATTGTTCATTTAAGAAGGCCTTCTTATCTCTCCTGGCTATTCTCTGGAAATCTGCATTCAGTTGCTTATATCTTTCCCTTTCACCCTTGCTTTTCGCATTCCTTCTTTCCACAGCTATTTGTAAAGCCTCATCAGACAGCCATTTTGCTTTCTTGCATTTCTTTTTCTTTGGGATGGTTTTAGTTGCTGCCTCCTGTACAATGTTACGGACCTCCGTCCATAGTTCTTCAGGCACTCTGTCTACCAAATCTAATCCTCTAAATCTATTCATCACCTTCACTGTGTACTCACAAGGAATATGATCTAAGTCATACCTGAGTGGTCTAGTGGTTTTCCCTACATTCTTCAATTTAAGCCTAAATTTTGCAGTAAGAAGCTCATGATCTGAGCCACAGTCAGCTCCTGGTCTTGTTTTTGCTGTCTGTATAGAGCTTCTCCATCTTTGGCTGAAAAGTATATAATCAATCTGGTTTCGGTATTGACCATCTGGTGATGTCCATGTGTAGAGTCGTCTCTTGTGTTGTTGGAAAAGAGTGTTTGCTATGACTAGCTTGTTCTCTTGACAGAACTCTATTAGCCTTTGCCCTGCTTCATTTTGTACTCCAAGGCCAAATTTGCCTGTTATTCCGATTACTCCTTGACTTCCTACTTTAGCATTCCAATCCCCTATGATGAAAAGGACATCTTTTTGGTGCTAGTTCTAGAAGGTGTTGTAGGTCTTCATAGAAGCGGTCAACGTCAGCTTCTTCAGCATCAGTGGTTGGGGCATAGACTTGGATGACTGTGATATTGAATGGTTTGCCTTGGATACGCACTGAGATCATTCTGTCGTTTTTGAGGTTGTACCCCATTACTGCCTTTCCCACTCTCTTATTCACTATGAGTGCAACTCCATTTCTTCTAAGGGTTTCTTGCCCACAGTAGTAGATATAATGGTCACCCGAATTAAATTCACCCATTCCCGTCCATTTCAGTTCGCTGATTCCCAAGATGTCGACGTTCAATCTTGTCATCTCATGTTTGACCACATCCAGCTTGCCTTGGTTCATAGATCTTACATTCCAGGTACCTATACAATATTGTTCTTTACAGCATCGGACCTTCTTTTCGCTTCCAGATACATCCACAGCTGAACGTCCTTTCGGCTTTGGCCCAGCCGCTTCACTCTTTCTGGAGCTACTTGGAAATGCCCTCCGCTCTTCCCCAGTAGCATATTGGACACCTTCCGACCTGAGGGGCTCATCTTCCGGCATCATATCTTTTAGCCTTTTAACATTGTCCATGGGGTTTTCTTGGCAAGGATACTGGAGTGGGTTGCCATTTCCTTCTCCAGTGGACCACATTTTGTCAGAACTCTCTGTCATGACCTGTCCGTCTTGGGTGGCCCTGCACAGTATAGCTCATGGCTTCACTGAGTTACGCAAGCCCCTTCGCCACGACAAGGCAGTGATCCATGAAGGGGAGATAGATAGATAGATAGATAGATAGATAGATAGATAGATAGATAGATAGATAGATAGACAGACAGACAGACAGACAGACAGACAGACAGACAGATAGATAGACTGATAGAGATAGGGAAGACAACAATTTCCCCCAGCAACATAGTATTGTCCAAGTTCATTTCATAAAGCTTTCAAGTTAAGTCCACAAATGCTTTTAAAAACATATATTCAAGGAAATTAAAGACATTTGAAAGTAGTTGGGATACAATTTCTCTAGAGACTCCACCTATAATGGAGTGCAAACACTTTCCTAGATATTTAAGAACAACCTATAAAAATGAATTTTCCTAGATCACCACTTGCACTGCTTCTTTTTCCTGTTCTGATTCCAAATAGGAAGGTGGCCCCTTAAATATAGACAAAAAGTCTGTTGTAGATCCCTGGCTGAAGATAAAAGTTAAGCATGCACTTCTAGCAAATTTGTAAGGCTGTGTGTGGATATTAAAGATTTGGGGGGTTTTTTTGTTTGTTTATTTAAAGGAAAATATATGCTATCCTGCAATAAAATAAAATAAAATAAAATTTTGCCTGACTGCTTTCATACTAATCATGGCATTAGAAGCCCTGTAGGGAAAAGGAATTTCTTCAATTTTCAATTTTTCACCACTACAGGGAATCCTTCTTCTGATTTCCTCCTGCTTTACCTCAAAAAATGGAGCTACCTGGACAGAAACCTGCAAAAATAGCTTTAATGCTCAGACTAGGAGCCAAGTCTATTTCTGATACTTTTCTGAAGTGTGAAGAACAGCTTGAAGCTCCCCTTCCCTCCAAGAGGAAGGGTTTCAAATCAAGTACTGGGGGAAGAACCAGCGTTACAGATACTGGCCTTGGAACTCTGGTTAGCTAGATTCGCATAGCATGTGAGCCAACCACATTTTAGCTTAGCATGTGCAAATCCAGCCCAGATGGTAGAGAAACAGTGGGGACCAGGCGCTGGAGGAGTTCAGTTACAAGAAGAAGCAGCCCAACCCAGAGATAGCAGCCGTGGGAAGGAAACGTTTCCAAGAAACTCTGCCTTAATTGGCTCAGTATAAGTCTGCCTAAGAACTTATTCTTATAGTTTTTAAGGTTATGTTTTAACCCTGATTAGTGTTCAAGATGCCTTTCAGAAATTCATGTGATTCTTGCTTCTGGAGTTTGCCACTTACATATTGCTTCACAAATTCAGAAAATCATGTTACGGAAATAATGGCTCAGTCAACAATAGATGAGGGTACAGGTAGCCCTCAGTTCCCAAGGTCTGTCCTTAAGTCGAATTTATATGTAAGCCGGAAAAGTATTATTGTATAATACTGTATAAGTAGTGTTGTGTAATGAACTCAAAGTATTGTGTATTTAACTGGAATCATGGTGTATTTAACTTGAATTTTGCTACAATAGGCTCTGTTTATAACTATGGGTCAGCCTTAAACTGAGTGTTTTTAACCTGGGGACTACCTGTATTTAGTGACTTCAGTTGCTATTGCTAAATGCAGAAGTAAAAAATGGAGGAGACATTAAGCTAGTAAGTCAGACTTCAAAGTAGCAGCCCAGAAGCGTGGATGGCAGGGAGCACTGATATGTATAAAACTCAGGGCACTCAGCTCTTTAAAAGAACTTACAGAGAGGAATTCACAGAGAATAGAAATCTCTTTGTTTGCTTAGATGTTCCCCAGAGGGCCTAACTGCAGCTACCACTAATTGTTATTGGCTCTCCGGCTTTAACCAATTGATGAATTTTACTCATTAGAAGTTGGATCTATGTCTAAAGCAAACCACTAACCCTCACATGATGAAATGTTCAATGCCTTCCAAATTCTCTGGAGAGAAACAGAAAATTAGATGATGAGGAGAAACGTTTTGACTCAGACACCTCCCTGACATGCCAGAGAAAATATTTAATTCCTTTAAGATCTGAAAGAGAGTGCTCTCTCCAGATCGCATCCCTTAGAGAATGTCATCCATTTGGATTTCAGAGTCAGGCTTTCGCTGTCATTGCCCTCATTCTTCGGAACAGAATTCCCACAATCTCAAACAGACGCCAACTCTCCTGGCCTTTGGGAAAGTTCCACACCTTCGGGGTCTGAGGGGTGCTTCTGATTTTTCTGCTGTGAATGTTGTACGTGCAGGTTAATCCTGGGTGTTGGGGGGATTTCATTATTATTGTCATTGTGATATTTTTCTGCTGTTTGTAAGAACTTGATCAAGACTGGATCCTCTAAATCACGGTTTCCCAAATGGTGAGGTGTACCTCCCATGGGGAGGTGCAGACAGAGTCCAGGGGAGGTGAGAAGAACTTTTTAATTACATTGTTACAATAAATCCACCTTTCCCAAAGTTTCATTATATTGTTTTTGTTGTTCATTTGTGTTCATTCTGGTGTTTGGATTTTTAGGGTAAGTGTGTATATTAACATTACACTAAAAGGAAGTGTGAGGCAAAAAGTTTAGGAACCCCTGCTCTGAATGATACTTTGATCACAATTGTCAGCATGATCTATGCTATTTCAATCCTTTCTTTCTCCTTCTGTTTTCCTAGCATACGTGCAGGTTAATCCTGGGTGTTGGGGGGATTTCATTATTATTGTCATTGTGATATTTTTCTGCTATTTGTAAGAACTTGATCAAGACTGGATCCTCTAAATCACAGTTTCCCAAATGGTGAGGTGTACCTCCGTTGGGGAGGTGCAGACAGAGTCCAGGGGAGGTGAGAAGAACTTTTTAATTAAATTGTTACAGTTCACCTTGGAGGTAGCTCTTCCTGCACCATTGTGTTGAAAATCTTTGACTATTTAAACCTTCTTACAACACCCAAATCCTTCTGAAGAGTGGAAAGGTGGGCTACCCAGTTTTGACACTGACCCTTGCCTTAATTGCTTTCAAATCACACTCCATGGTTCCAGATCAGAAAATGTCTGACTTATTTTGCTTCCACATTGTTTGTTGCCTTGCTGCCATTCTTGTTTTAGAGCTGTTGTTCCACGCTTTGGCTAACTAAATCTGGAGACAGAGAGAGAGAGGGAGAGGGGGAGGGGGAGGGAGGGAGGGAGGGAGAGAGAGAGAGAGAGAGAGAGAGGAGAGAATGAAATTGTGATGGAGTGCTTCTCTCCTGTGGCATGTCCTTACAAGAACAGATACAAATGGCAGCTTTTGGGAGAAACCATATGACCTCAGATGATAAATGATAAGTTTTTGAACTCTCTGAGTTACAAATCTGATTCACTTTGCTGTGAAATCCTAGTTAATAATTGTTTTCTTGGTGCTTTGTGTCCAGTTCCTGTTTGGAATTCTTCATCATAAATACCTTCTAAGATCTAGCATGCAGTGATCTCACAATCACTGACAAAGTACCTATGGAACCATTAAAGCTGAATTAGGTTAATTGCTATGTCAGATTACCCTGAGTTATTGAAAACTCTAATAAATTATGCATTGCATTCGAGGTAAAGAGAAGAAAATCTACATCAGAGAGTTTCCTGAATTCTGAACTCTCTGCCAAAATGATACAAAGGCCCAACAATGAAATAAACATGCCTTATCTCCCACCTCTTCTTTTACAAAAGAATGCTCTGAGAAAAGGTAATCCTCAGTGATTTATAAATGCTGAAATGGTAGGGTTTTTTTTAATTAGAATTTTTAAATACAATAAATGTATGAAAAAGAAAAGGAAAAAAAAAAAGAAAAAAGAAGAGAAAATATAGAATTATGACTTCCATCCTTCTTTCCATCGAGTAGTCATAATCTTACTCTTTCCCCTCCCTCTTTTTCTCCTTCCTCCTACTTTATAATTCCCATCCCCTTTCTTTTAACTCTTTTTCATCCTCAAATCCCCAAACCCCCAAGTCACTTTTTTAATAAAAAGGTCCATATAAAGTTTCCAGATGAAATGGTAGTTGTCTTCATCCTTGCTTTGTAGCCTTTTGCAGAAGTGATTTGAATAAGGGTCTGCAGTCTCTGGCAATGACTGCTGATGGCCCAAGTGCTGCAACAAGATGGGACGTTTTGGAAGTTCATTCTGTGCCACTGAAATCAATTTGCTTACAAACCAGGAAGGATTTTTAATGAAGATTCATGCACTGAAATGAGCCCATGTTAATGGCTTACTGCAAATATTCAGTTCTGTTCTCTTCAGAGCTAGTCACCACAGCCAAGTTTCCAAGCACTAGCGTTCATATTAATAGCAATGGAAGCTGCACAATGATCCAGCACAAAAGCTAATTGACCTGCAGGCCACTTTTAGAACAAAAGGCTACATAATTGAATTTCTGGTGCTGTGCAGTACCACTGCTATGTACTTTGAATGCCCTTGCAATCTTAAATGACTAGCATTTACCACAATCCCTAGTTAAAATGATTGCTGTTAAATAGAAGAAGATAATAAAGAGGGGTTTTTTTCTTAAAAGGGGAATTATGACTCTATCTCTGGAGAAATAGTACAGACTACTTTTGCTCCTGAGAACAGGGAAAATTAGCACTAGGAGAAATGACTCACAGAGGAGCACCAAAAGATCAAGGAGGAGGAATCCTTTACCAGCTTGTTGCTTTCTACCTATTTTCTTTAAGTTATTGTCCCAACCCTATGGGATTTCAGGTCCATATTTCTTTTGCAAGAAGAAAATCATAGTTATAGGGTTTGGGCAGGAAAGGATTATGTGTTCCTTCCCCCACAATCTCCACTGAACAGTGATAGACAGTCCATAGCCTGCAGGACACATTAACTACTTCATAGTCCCCAGAGCAGCCCTGGGGTAGACCAAGGTTTGGCAGTTTATGCATCTCTCTGTCTCTCTGTCTGTCTGTCTTTTGTCTCTGTCTCTGCCTCTGTCTCTGTCTTTATGTCTGTCTCTGTCTCTGCCTCTGCCTATCTCTCTATGTTTCTATTATCTGTCATCTATCTATCTATCTATCTATCTATCTATCTATCTATCTATCTATCTATCTATCCATCCATCTATCCATCTATCCATCTATCATCTCTCTCTCTCTCTCTCTCTCTCTCTCTCTCTCTCTCTCTCTATATATATATATATATATATCTGTTTCAGTCTCTCTCTCTCTCTCTCTCTCTCTCATCTATCTATCTATCATTTCTATCTCTCTATCTCTATCTCTCTCTGTCTCTATCTTTTTATCTATATCTCTTGAGAGGTTTACAGGGAAGGAATGTGCTCTTTTGCACTTGCCTCCAAGAATCTGATAATATGAAGAAAAAGTCTGCAAATGAGAAATATCAGAGACCCCTAATACTGGTATACGTTTAGGTAAGTATTGCCAAAGGAAAGGGGTCTTGGTAGTTTCTTCTATATCAACAACTTCTGCTCTGATTTTTGTGGTTGGAAGTGAGTGGTTATGAGAGACAGGCTCTGTCAACTGAAATCCCCTTCATTCTCTCTTTACCTAGCAACTATATTGATAGCTTCTAGAAACCAGATGCAATCCTGTTTGAATTACTCAGGCATTGAGTGGGCTTCGGTACATGATTTTTGCTATCACAGCTATTACTGGATTGGAGTTGGGGATGTAAAAGGATTCCATCACAGATTTCATATGGATTATAATGGGGCATTGCACTCCCACAGGATTTCACAGCAGTGCAAAGACTAAAATCAAACATATCCAGCTAACATTTTCTTAAAAAAAAAGAAAAATTATAGAGAAGTGTCTGAACAGGAGGCACTTCGATAGTTGCATACAAACAAATTCTGCATCAAAGAATAAAGACAGAATTGTCTGTCTGTCTGTGATTCTTAACAGTTTGCATTAATAGCTATGCATCCTAGGAGAAGATATGTACAGATTCTCTGTATATTGTGAACATAAATGATTCTGAATTTTTAATAGATTGTTAAAAAAACAAAGCAGAACGATATGCCTCACAATATCATTCTACAGTGGACAATAAAGTGGACAAGCATTTTACTGAAAGTGTTTCTTCTTCCTAAGAGTTATGTGACCCTTATTCAGGTCTCCATCTAAGCAGCTCTCCCTGCTTATTTAGTCAACTAGCTATCTCAGCACAGCACAATAAGTTTGGTAAAGTGTAATTTTATTTCTGAGAAAGCGATGCTAATCTTTGAGCTGGCAGGTGATACTCCCTAATGTGCTGCATATTGCCTGTGTTATCCACATCCAGTGGATTGATCACAGGCACCAGATGAGCAATCTGTTGTGAACAGGTTTGTGTTTCTTTCCTCTCTGTTCAGAAGAGATTTGCTTTCAAAACATCTGTGATGACCTGCTGTGTTAAGAAACAAGCTAGCTCCTTCCCTTCATCTGTTTTCTGCCTCTTTTGCATTGTGGTAGCTACACATGCAGCCTGGGGGCATGGTTAGAAAAGAAAGTCAATTCCAAACTGAAGAGATGCAATGTAAGGAGACCTATGGCAACTGAAAGAAGGGAGAAAACAAAACAAATGAAGAAAAGAGTTCCTGGATTTATTTTAAGCAATCATACTCATCAGAGTCCACTGGAGCTGGACGGCCAAATTTAAATAAATAAAACTAAAATAAATAAATTTCTTACATTTTCATTGCACATGCCAAGGTGGCATCTTAAGAGAACGTTGATGTGATGGCATCTCTTATACTATTTGAATCATGTGCCTGCTCCGGTCATGTATTGTTTGTTCGTTTATTTAAATTTATTGGCCACCTAACTCCAGTAAAGTCTCAAACTATAACTCGGTATAACTCAAAGAACATTGATTTTAATATCAAAAAGACAAGTAGGTGAACATTGGAAAAGTCCTAATGGATTAGTCTAAAAGCTCTTCTGATTTGATCTTCCCCAACTTCTAGATGTAGTGAGCTTAAGTTTCCATACATACAGTACACAAGCCAATATATGTGCATGTGCTATACATCTTTACACAAACTCTGGAATGCCTCTAATTACATTTTTGCTGTGTAAAATTGCCTGGCTTATCCTTTAGCTTGAGTATTTTCTGGTGAATGTCTGAGATGCCCCAATTTGATGGAATAGGTTGAATCACTGAGTGAGTGAGCAGAGAGAGCAATCAAGAGTTTTCTAATGGAATTCAGCAGGAGAATATAAGGAATAATCCCTCTAAGTCAACACTTTGTATCTGGCTAACCTAAGAACCTGAGAAGTGAACAAGAAGAAACATAAGTTTTTCTATTGGTGATACATTAAGAAACAAAGCCAAAGGATAGACACGATCCTGCAGTTGTGATTTGCAATATTTGTGACTGCCATGATTCTGATGAAGTTGGTGGCATATTCAAATTCAGTGACTGACTGACTGACTGTTCTTGCTTGAAAGCAAGCTGGCAAATATTGGTAACAAGTGCATGCTGTAGAAGCCTGAAGAAAAGGTCAGAGAATTAAAGCAGAGAATTGCCACACTTCAGCTGATGATGGATGGAGATTTAGCAGATAAAAAAGGAGGCTGTATAACAGGAGCTGAGAGAGGAAATTACTCTCCATAAGGAAGACAATCGAATAATGGAGTAAACCCAATGGACAAAAGTCCACATGGAAGATATTCTGCACACAGAAGCAACTTGTAGAATCTCACAGAAGACACAACCTTCAAGAGAAGAAAAAGGAAGGAATGTTGGTGAATGGAAGGCAGGATGATGGCTTCTTGATGGACTGAGAAGACGCAACTGCACCCTGCAAGAAGACAAATAGTGATCGTAGGTGACTCAGTACTAGGAAGAACTGAAACTGGACCCAAAAGCTTGAGAAATGTGTTGATGGCCAGGAACAGGGATTAGGGATGTCACAGAACAGCTTCTAAAACTTCTTAAGCCTGCTAACAATTATCCTTTTCTGCTAATATTTGGAGGACAATGATACTTTAAAGAACAACTATAACCATCTCATCATGGATTTTGATAATCTAGGAAGGAAGCTCAAAGAACTGAAGATTCTGCTAGTGTTCTCATTTATCCTTCTGATCCATGGAAAAGAACTGAAAATGGAAAGAAGAATATTGCAGGTGAATGACTGGCTTTGCAAATGGCATTAACCAGAGTTATTTGATATTTGGGACTAGGGTTTGAGTGATGGGAAATATTTAGATGATGGACTGTCGCTGACAAGGTCTAGTAAAAAGAAGTTTGGTTGGATTCATGAGTTTAATCAGGAGGGCTTGAAGCTAAATCCTGTGGGATTCAATTTACAGATCCTTATTGCATGTTAGAAAAAAAAGTCTAACAGTAAGAGCAGTTTAACAGTGGAACCAATTACCCAGAGAGGCAGTGGGTTTCCCTTCACTGTTTGTGTTCAAACAGTTGGGAATACTTTAATCTGGATTCCTGTACTGAGCTGGGATGGCCCCTTCTACCTGTCGGGTTCTGTGGTTCTATGACTGAATTAGTGGTCTATTGATTTTGTAGAAGAAAACAGTTGAATGGTGAAGGAAGTAGGCTGGAATGGGTTTCCTCATAGTGAGTGGTGCAAGAGAGGTTAGGTGAGAGTAAAAAAACAAACTGAATTATATGTTATTACTGGTGATGTTTATGTGTCTATGTCTCTCTCTGTGTAAAAGAATACAATTTCAATCTGACAATAATAGAAAGAAAAAAAAATGAGTAAAAGATTATATTATCTACATCACCCATTGCTCCAGGTCCTTCTTTTGCAAAAAGCTAGGGAACAAAATAATTGTATAATTATAACAAATCCCACGCAACAGAGGATTAATGTATTTTTAAATTTCAGAACAAGTACAAAATGTTTTGTTTCACTCTTCTAAAATGACATTGTTTTCTTTTAAAGAAAAATAAAGATATCTGTAATCAATCCACACAATTTCTTGGGTACATATCTGACAAGAAACAGAAGCAAGAATCAGGGATGTCTAATGGGGTGAGGGAGGAGATGTCAAAAAAGTCAAGGTGACTTCTTTGTTATGTGCCTTGTGCATGCCACATGTAAGAAAGGGGTAGGACTTCAACTGTGCAGTCCCATCTGCCATTTTGGCTTTTTTGACCAACCCATGGATGCTCCTGACCAGAATCTATAGAACAATACAATAAGTCTGGAGATCCAGTGACCTTTTGGCTTCTTTTTCCTCAATAGCAGCTCCCTGTACTATAAAACCAGTTGTTGATGAGGTTGTGGTAGCACATGCAGAAGTTGCTATTCAAAGGATATGTCTGTGACTGCAATGTGCATCTGAAGTCTGTCCATTAGGCAGAAATAGCAGGTGCATTTAATAAATGGCAGGTGCATTCATTAAATAATTAAATACTTAATTATCATCTTCTTATATACTAATGTCAGGCTGAAATCTGACTTCCTATTTCTCAGACGCTTTCCATCCGTGCAAAAGGGTCTTCTCTTTCTTTAGCTTGAGCATTTCTTTTTAATATCTCTTGCTTTCTTTCTTTTTAGTCCCTTTCATTGTTGGAGATGGAAGAGGGTGAGGATGTTTTCTGTTAGATATTATTCCATCTCTCTGAAGTCTGACTGCCTACACTTTTCAGATTGAAAAACTCCTTAGAAACAGTTTCATGGAGGAATTCAGTGATTTAATAGGAGAAGCTCAGGAAGATATTGGAGAGATAATTATATAATGACAAACAAGAGATCTCTCACACACAGAGGCACTCCACTGAGCCACCTTGTAAGTAAACAAGTGCAAGAGCACCATATTTCACCATGAGAATTTATCTGTAATTTTCTTGTCCTCTCAAAGGAATTTCAAAAGGAAATGCTTTTTCTTCAAACTGAATAGGAATTAGGTGAGCCCATTTTCATTGCTTTACTCAGTGAATCATCTTCGGCATGATATTGTTTAATGTTTTTGGTTTATTACTTGCTGTTTTTCATGGTTTTTGTTAGCTGCATTGAGTTGTGTGGTGAGGAAATGGCCATATAGATTGAAATAATAAGTAAGTAAATACAGAGCCAGTTTGGTGTAGTGGTTAAGGCACCAGGCTAGAAGCCAAGAGACCGGGAGTTCTAGTCCAGCCTTAGGCACAAATCCAGCTGGGTGACCTTGCGCCAGTCAGTCTCTCTCAGCCCTAGGAAGAAGGCAATGGCAAACCACTTCCAAAAAAAACTTGCCAAGAAAACTGCAGGGACAGGCAGTCACCAGCAGTCAAAAACTGACTTGAAGGCACCTACATAAATAAATATATAAATACAGCAGGATATATATGTATATATTTTCAGAGCATTATTCTGTACTATTCTATTGCTGATGCTGTCCATTTATTTAAAAGGTAACTATCCTGCCTACTTATCTTACAGTGATAAGTAAGTAATTTACAAAAATAATTCTGTAAAAATGAATTATTAAAAGATATAGGAAGCAAACAAAACAAGCTAAACTACAACACAATAATGCAGACATGGTCTGCATTAAGTAAGTATGTTTTAATTGTCCTCCTAAGCTATAGAAGGGAGCAGCTTGCTTCAGCTCCAGTGGCAAATTAGTGTACAACATGGACCCTGTTAAATGTCTGGCCAAAGCAACTCCAGGCTATCCTTTCCTGAACTTTTGGAGACAGGAAGCAACCTGGCACTAGTGATAGCTGTACTAATAGGCGAATGGAATTTGAAAAGAAAACAACTTTATCACTACCTGGGAGTGGAAGAATGGAGTTTGCACTTGGGCACCCACTAAGGTCATGCTCTGATTATGTGCCATCAAGTCAGTTTTGAATCTTAGTGAGCATACAGATATTCAGCCTGGCCCTTCAAGTCTTCCAAGGTGCATTCATTGCTTATTGTAATCGGGTCCATGAACCTTGCTGTTGGTAATCCACTTCTCTTTCCTTCCACCTTTCCTAGCATTGTGGACTTCTCAAGAAAGCTGGGTCTCTGCATAATGCATTCAAAATATGATAATTTGAAGGTGATTGTGTCTCAAGTGAGAACTCTGAATTCTATGAACCGTTTATTTGTTTTCTTGGCTATCCATGGTATTCTCAGGGAGTCTTCTCCAACATTGGACTTCAAAAGTGTCAATACTTTTTCTGTCCTGCTTCTTCAGAGTCCAACTTTTGCTTCTCTAGAGCGTCATGGGGAAAACCATTGTCTGTGTGATTCTGATATATGTAGGTATAGACACATCAGGACATCTGGATATCTTTTCCAAGGCCTTCATTGCAACTCTGTCAAGTGCTGGTCTGTGATGTGCCGGATCCTTTACCATTGATAATTGATCCTAAAAGGCAGATGCTCTCTACCACTTCTAAGGCTGCCAGTTCAAAGCCCGTTACTGTACTTGTTACCATTACAGTACTTTGGTCTTGCATTTTCAGCTATCAAAATAGCAGAATAGCATATTTTCCTAAGGACATTCCACCACTTGAGATGGTTGAGACAATCAAAGGTCTTCCAAAGTCAATGAAGCACATACTGACTTCTCTTTGGTGTTCTTTGGCTTTCTCAATATCCAGCATGCATCAACAAAAATGCCTTGTGTTCCTTGGCTTTTTTCTAAAACCAAACTGAACATCTGTTATCTTCCTTTCCATATAGGGCTCTAATCTGTGTTGGATGTTGCTAAGCATTATTTTGTAGCATATGAAGTATAAGATATTGTACAATAGTTTGCACTCTTTGTTAAGCCTCCTTCCTTTGATATTCATATGTCAACTGACCTCTGCCAATCTGTTGGTCACTGTGTCATTCTCCAGATTTGCTGGCATATTTTGGTTAGAACTTTTACAGATTCTTCTCCCATTATTTGCCATATTTATGGAGATATTCCATCAGTTCCTCTAGCCTTCTGACTTGGTAATAGCTGGAATGCTGATTTAACTTCAACTTCTGCTACTAGGGGTACTTGTAAATAGGAACTATCTTCTAAGATATCTTGGATGTCAACATCCCTGCTATAAAGATTTTCAGTGTACTCCTTCCCTCTCAGTTTGATCTCAGAATTAGTTACCAATTGCATTTTTCAGCATACCAATTCAAGTTTGGAACCTTCTTCTGAGTTTGGAGATCTTTCAGAAGATTTTCCTTGTTTTTTCATGTCTGTTTACATCTTTGATGTCTTTACAGATGTCATTGTAATACTGCTTCTTATCTTGTCTAACAGCTCTCTGAAATTCTTTGTTAAGTTCTTTCTTGGCCTTGGTTTCTGTTCTCTTTTGGCAATTTCCACCATCTGTTCTGACATCCAGTTTGCTTTCTCCTGAAGCAATTAATCAAGATCAGATCAGACAGAGACCAGAGGACAGTAACTAGAGATAAGAATATTAACAGTTAGCTGCCATGCAGCAAGTTACATTTGACTCAGCAGCCTAGCTGGACAACAAAAGGTTGAGGAGATATGGAAAGGAATGTGTGATGGTCACTGCTTGCAAAGGATAAAATAATCAGCTGAACCCATTAAACAACCAACAATCAAAGAAGCTATTTCAATGTAGAGGACATTAGTGTGGCTCCCCTTTGAAAAGAGAATGGAGAATGGCCTGTTAGGAAGAAGGAGGGTTCATTCAAAATAGAAAAACTGTTCCTATACATTTCCCTGAGTATCCTTTTAAAGATATATGTGTACATTGTGGCAATGGAGGAATTTTCCTCCAAGATGGAGAGGGAACAAGTAAAATAAGATGTGTTATGTCCCAAAGTATTACCAAAATTGCAGGCTCAATAGTTAGATGGCCAATCTAGCATCATCTGTTGAAATGAGATGCAGTTGGGGAGTGAGAATGCACAAAAGCTGGAGTGTGGAGAGGATAGATGTATGTTTGAAGTGCAGAAATGATGGAAACCCTATGTACTGATTGTCAAAGTTTGGATCTTTTATCCCTTCAAAGTCCAGGTTGCAGTACACCCACTGGTTCTCAACCAAAATTGGCCCCATCTTCCTTCTCCCTTGGGCCTTTTCTCATTTGGGATTGGACATCTGCTACAGCCAGCCAATGATTTATAACAGGGATTGGTTGTTTACATCCTTATCTAAATATCTGGGTTTCAGGAACTAGAGTGAGGCCATATAATAAGCCTCAACACAACCTCTTCCCTATGTCTCTCTGATTTCAGCTGCATCCCTGTTGACAAACTCAGTGTCTTTGGCTGTTATCAGTTCTTGCAAACATTCCATCTTTCATATCCTTACCTCTACTCCATCTTTATCTAGTAACTGTCTATTCACTTACTAAATAAGAGGAGAAATATCAAAGAGAAGAGTGAGAAAAGAACAACTTATTTTATGGCCCAATATAACTAAAGCAGATTACAATACCAACTGCAGTTACAGTTCCATAATATTACTGAAATATATTTGATACTATGGTACTGTTCACAATGCCTAGGAGATGATGACTTCTTTGCAACAAAGCGACACCAGAAGTTGAGAAAGAGGAAGGCTTGGAGCCTAAGCTTAGAACCTGCTGCCCTAAAGGGTCAGGGGGCCATTGCCAGAGCTGCAAGAGAGAGATCAGGAAAGGGGCAGAGGAGGAAGCAACAGAGTAAGGAGCTGGAAATAGTGGTAGGAGAAAAAGGGGTAAAAGACTGCAGAGGGATGTCGCATGCAAGAAAGGCTCTTCGGGCATCCCAAAAGATCTAGCCAACTTTGCTTAAGCTTTGTTTGTTTGTTAGCTAGCTACTTAAAATACTTGTCTATTGCCCATACAAATGTCTGGTGGAATAACAGCATTTTAACCACCTTCCTAAAACAATCCAGTGGGGGCAGCTTGAATGAGACTGAAACATTTCCTTTCAGGAGGGCTGCATAGGGTAAGTGGGAAGATTTAATTAGAAGAAAATGGCCCCTAAGGAAACTGGGAGACGATCCCTCCAGGGCTTTATAGGTTAAAACCAACACTTTGAATTGAGCTTGGAAACTTGCAGGTAATCTTGTCCACAAGATTGGTATCATCCTACCTAGGTAGATCTCACCTAAGGTTAGGCAGGCTGCTTCATTTGGATCAGCTGCAGTTTCCAGGTAGTCTTCAGAGAGAGCCTCAGTTAAAAAGCATCACAGTACTCTAGACTTGAAGTGAGCCACTGTTCCTAAGACTTCTGACTCTGGAAGGGCCACAACCGACACAGTTGAAGCAGTGCAAAGTTTCCCCTGGCCATGGATCCACCTACTGGTTAAGGAGGAGTTGTGAGTTCAGAAGAATTCCCAAGTCATGAAACTCTTCCTTCAGGCACAGGGATATCTCATCCAGAGCAACCAGGAAGCAACCAGGTTAGGAGAAACCAAGAAGCCTAATGAATTTTGAATGAATAATATCTCCATCTTGTTAGCATTCAATTCCATTTGTTTTGTGAGGCAGTCCCTCAAAGTCCCCAGGTACCTGGTAACGGCACCTATAGCATCTCCAGCTCAGCCTGGGGCTGAAATGTACAGTGGGGCAAAAAAAGTATTTAGTCAGCCACCAATTTGTGCAAGTTCTCCCACTTAAAAAGATGAGAGAGGCCTGTAATTTTCATCATAGGTATACCTCAACTATAAGAGACAAAATGGGAAAAAAAATCCAGAAAATCACATTGTCTGATTTTTAAAGGATTTATTTGCAAATCATGGTGGAAAATAAGTATTTGGTCAATATCAAAAGTTCATCTCAATACTTTGTTATATATCCTTTGTTGGCAATGACAGAGGTCAAATGTTTTCTGTAAGTCTTCACAAGGTTTTCACACACTGTTGCTGGTATTTTGGCCCATTCCTCCATGCAGATCTCCTCTAGAGCAGTGATGTTTTGGGGCTGTTGCTGGGCAACACGGACTTTCAACTCCCTCCAAAGGGGTTCCTTTCCATGGGGTTGAGATCTGGAGACTGGCTAGGCCACTCCAGGACCTTGAAATGCTTCTTACGAAGCCACTCCTTTGTTGCCCGGGTGGTGTGTTTGGGATCATTGTCATGCTGAAAGACCCAGCCACGTTTCATCTTCAATGCCCTTGCTGATGGAAGGAGGTGTTCACTCAAAATCTCACGATACATGGCCCCATTCATTCTTTCCTTTACACAGATCAGTTGTCCTGGTCCCTTTGCAGAAAAACAGCCCCAAAGCATGATGTTTCCACCCCCATGCTTCACAGTAGGTATGGTGCTCTTTGGATGCAACTCAGCATTCTCTCTCCTCCAAACACAACGGGTTGAGTTTAGACCAAAATGTTCTACTTTGGTTTCATCTGACCATATGACATTCTCCCAATCCTCTTCTGGGTCATCCAAATGCCCTCTAGCAAACTTCAGACGGGCCCGGACATGTACTGGGTTAAGCAGGGGGACACATCTGGCACTGCAGGATTTGAGTCCTTGGCAGTGTAGTGTGTTACTGATGGTAGCCTTTGTTACTTTGGTCCCAGCTCTCTGCAGGTCATTCACTAGGTCCCCCCGTGTGGTTCTGGGATTTTTGCTCACCATTCTTGTGATCATTTTGACCCCACGGGGTGAGATCTTGCATGGAGCCCCAGATCAAGGGAGATTATCAGTGGTCTTGTATGTCTTCCATTTTCTAATTATTGCTCCCACAGTTGATTTCTTCACACCAAGCTGCTTGCCTATTGCAGATTCAGTCTTCCCAGCCTGGTGCAGGTCTACAATTTTGTTTCTAGTGTCCTTCAACAGCTCTTTGCTCTTGGCCATAGTGGAGTTTGGAGTGTGACTGTTTGAGGTTGTGGACAGGTGTCTTTTATACTGATAACAAGGTCAAACAGGTGCCATTACTACAGGTAACGAGTGGAGGACAGAGGAGCCTCTTAAAGAAGTAGTTACAGGTCTGTGAGAGCCAGACATCTTGCTTGTTTGTAGGTGACCAAATACTTATTTTCCACCATGATTTGCAAATAAATTCTTTAAAAATCAGACAATGTGATTTTCTGGTTTTTTTTTTCTCATTTTGTCTCTCATAATTGAGGTATACCTATGATGAAAATTACAGGCCTCTCTCATCTTTTTAAGTGGGAGAACTTGCACAATTGGTGGCTGACTAAATACTTTTTTGCCCCACTGTACAACTGGGTATCATCAGCATATTGATTATTACTCCAAACCAATGGATGATCTTACCTGGTGCATTCATATACATAAATAGCATGGGGCCAATGGCTCAGTCTCTTATCTCCTTATGCAACTGAACCACAGCAAAATTGTGCCTCCCACCCTAATCCCTCATAGGTGGTCCAGAAGGATACCACGGTTGATGGTATCAGAAGCTTCTGAGAGGAGGGGGTGCACTTTTTTCCTATCCAGGTATAGATGAAGGTCATGCAGTAGAGTGACCAATGTTTCAGTGCCAGCCCATACCTGAATCTTGACTGGAAGGAATCCAGATAATATACTTCATCTAGGACCTTGTGTAACTTACATCCTACTATCTTTTTCAACATCTTCCCTAAAAGGTGAAGGCTGAAGCTTGGGCGGAAGTTGTCTAATATGGGTAAGTTAAGAGATAGCAATCTTTACTCCCCAAAACCTAATATCACCTCCTGAGTCCAACTGTACACTCACAGGACAGACAGAATCCAGGCTGCTGGGAGTTGAGTTCATGGTACAGAGGACCTATGCACTTCCTGAGAATCCAGAAATTCAAATGAATCTCAGGGGATCATGAGAGAGATTTTCCCAGTCATTTCATGTGGAATCCAGATTTGAGCATGTATGAGTGACTTGCAAAGTGTCTAGCACACCAGTCACAGCAGCTTGCAGGAAGATCTTTTCTCCTGTCCTTGTCTAAGAGGGAGTGGGTACTGTAGTTTTGAACAGAACCTCTGGAAAACAGTCTACTGATGCAATATGAGTGGAGACAACAGTTTGCTGCTCTTACTGCAACACTAGAGCCCCAAAGATGAGTTCATACCTGTGCCTGATCATACTTAATCTTCATCTTTTGCCCTCAGTATCGTATTTGCTGCTTCATTTCCAGGAACTCTTTAGTAAACCAAAGGGCTTCCCAGGATTGGAGCATGGAAAGGGGCCACTCAAGTGCAATGTCATACTGCTTTCTCACTGTCAATGAGTTCTCAGCCAGTCCCATGGAGGAACTGCTTGCCAGATGGCTGAGAAAATCCCCAAGCACCCTCTAAAGTTTAACCAGTCCAATTAGGCATTGGGTGCAAACCATCCTAATTAGTCTTCCACTCTTATGGAGGTCATAAGGGCTGATGAGTCTCATATGGTCCAGGAAGAGACCTGACCATGGCAAAGGACTGATGACAATTCCCCCCTCCCCCTCCCCATTTTCAGGTCACCACCATCTGCTCTGAAGTGAACTAGATCCAGTATGCAGCCAGACCATGGAGGGCACCCTCCCAGGGCATCCCCCGGGGGATGGAGACTGAAGTCCTCTCTCCACAGTCAGCTCCAAGTTGAGATCCAAGAGGTCGCCCTGGGGCAGCAAGGCAAGTGCTACACTAGGAGCATCCTTTAGTGTGTTCCTATGACTAATGTTAATTCTATTAATTAATGGTATTAATATTAATGGTATTAATATTACTGTAATTAATACAAGTTTGGGAAGATAAATGCCTTATTTCAGGAACCATCTTTACTCAGTATAATGTGTATGGATACGGTGAGAAGCAGAACATGAGAGGAGTATACATGAAGATTTTTTTAAACCTTTTTTATAAATAGCTGGTATACTCCATATCCTATCAAAACTCTGCAGATATCTTTATATGCTGTAAAGATCGTTGAGCTGTTGCCTACCAGGAGGGGGAGTGGGAGAACTACATACTACAGGAGAAACCTTTAAGCTCCATTTGTTTCTCCCAGTACTTCTAGCCTCCTCCTGGTGCCTGAGAAGTGAAAGCAGACAAGGTTGAGTTGAATGGAGAGTGACACATGTGTGCCTGCCTGGGAGTGCGTGGGAAAGAGAAATGCCAGGCCTTGCAGACAGCTCATCTGTACAGAAGTCCACATTTCAATATGAGAAAAGCTGCATTTGGTTTCAGGTCGTTTTAGGAAATTCTGGAGCTCAACTGTGAGATGTTCAGGAAATTTTAATTTATGAGACGACTGCTGCTGCCGCCACCCACCTTTTTGGGGACGGGAAGCAAAAGAACTGCTCCTCCCCTCCTTTTTTATTGCGATTGCCTCTTCTCTTCCTTGTTAGAGAAAGACACACTTTCGCACACATGTTCTTTCATTCTCTTTGCGGCTGACCCCTTGCTTTGAAGGGAGATTAGCAGTTGCTGCAAGTCAAAACAGGAACGGCCTAAGGCAACCTCAGGAACTGGAAGAGAATTCTGGGAGTTAAAGTCCACACATCTAAAAGTTGCTGAGGTTGACAAATAGGGGCATAAAGCCTTCTCTGTGACCTGGAATTAGGCAAAAATGACCCACAACATTAAAGCGCGCTTAGTATTTGCAGATACAAACTATACCTTATAATTGCCTGGATTGAAGGAATGAGGCTTATGTTTGCCTCATGTCTCAACTGTGGTCTTAGTACCAGGGTAGGCAGAATAAGGCTTGAATTTTAAAGAGTCTGTACACATGGGAATAATGTTTTTTTTTTCTTTCCCCATAAGCTCTCACAGCCTGTTGTTCTTGGCCATAGGCTACATCTTTGTTGCTTTTTTGCTGAATGCTTCTTGCAATAGTGCTGAGGCAGCTTGTTTGAAGGAAGATGGGTCTGAATGCTGTGATCTGTCCAGGTGATGAGGCTAACCTGTTGGACAGATTAACTGAGAACCAAGTCCATAATGGAGAATGTCCAGGGCCTGGGAGGCCCAAGGGCTGAATTATCATTTGATAACCCTCACCCCCCTGTTTTCTTCTTGCTTCAGTCCAGGTAAAATCTCCTTTAATTCAAACATTAATTCATTCATGGGTACATCCATGCAGTTTTCTTGGTGAGAGGATAGAGGTGGTTTGCCATCACCTTGTTCAGAGTTGTTTTTGATTTTCTAGTCTAGCCTATAACTCTGGGATTCCCTGGTTTTCCACCTAACCAAGCTTGACCCTGCTTAGCTTTAGAATCCAGACAAGGTGCAGAGGCTGATGCATTCTATGTCTGCATAATTTTCCCCCATTGTTTTTGATCCATTGAAATCTGTAGCTTGTGGGGAAATCTGTAACACTGAAAGAACTCATTTGCATTCTACATTGGCCCCACTCTGTGTAAGGGACCTGGGGCCCCAGCCTCCATTTAAAAAGGCTCTGAAAAAGCCAGATGACCACCAGTTGGCAGCAGAGAGATACAGAACACTTTTGATGATGCCTGAGAATATCTGAATTTTTGCAGCCCAGTTATGATAGCCCTTATGGCAATATGCATCCATAATGTCTCTTAACACTAACATAATTAAGGAGCCACCATATCACACTGCATCTCAATCAAGGAATGTGTTTTCAGGACCAGAACTGAGCTCACAGTTCTTCTATGCAACATCTCATTCCTGGCTTCCCTTCAGACTTTCAAGAACTTGTTGAAGGGGCTGTTGGTAAGACAAAGGTTATTAGTTTTGTTGAACAAGTAGGGGTCAGACATCTTGCTGATCTTTGGAAATCCTGTCTTGCCTTCTGTCCACCCATGAAATTAAAAAATAATAATAATGGAACATCAAGCTTAGATACTATAAGATGCTAGGTAGGAAGATAGCTCTCCTTTATGCTTTGCTTAGGCTAGAGGTTTTAGTATTCTTGCCTATCACTTTATTATATACTTTTTTTTTCCAGCAAAAAGAAAAATTGCAGCCATTTACAGTGATGTGCCATCTTAATGCATAATGCCTTTTTTAACCAGCTGCTTTTGATTTATGGAATATTAAATGTAGTTTCCTCAGAGAAAGCTTTTTCACATTAATTGGTATAATCATCATTCTTTGTTGTGTAAATTTCCTCACTGTAAGCTCTTTGCTTTTAGTTCTTTGAGGAATCTTTCAGTAATTTCCATTTGTTCTGGATGTCTCGTTCATGACAAAGGGGTTCTGTTTTGTGGAATTTTGAGTGGAGGCAAATGGATGCTGGCTGATTTCATCCAGCTCTGGTGATTCCAGGTTTGCAGATGATGCTACTTTGGTGTAACAAAGGCCCACTGATTTCTCTTACAAGTTTTTAGTTATGTCAGTGTGTTTTCTCTCTAAGGCTCTCTGCATTTAGAGAACACTTTGATGGTGAACCATCAAATTCTGATTATAGTAGTAGTCTTTGGTGGCTTGTAGTAACTTCAGGCCACTAGAATCTGACAGGTGGTGATGGGATATTTTCCAGGTTTCATTGAGAAGCAATATTGATTTTTGATTGATTGATTATGTGCCATCAAGTTGTTTTTGACTCCTAGCAATCACATAGACAGATTTTCTTGATTAATATTGAATATTGAACAAGCAAAATTGAAGAGCCCCACAAACCTGCTATTGCTTGGATTTGGGGACAAGTTGGGGGTGGGCTGTACATGTATAAAGACCTTGATTTAAGATCAGAATTACCCTCTATCTTATCCCCCTCACCAAACTTGTATATTTGCAAATAAATATATGCTAAAACTGTATCTCAATCTAATAGTTTTTGTGTAAAGAATCTCCTTCCTTCCTTCCTTCCTTCCTTCCTTCCTTCCTTCCTTCCTTCCTTCCTTCCTTCCTTCCTTCCTTCCTTCCTTCCTTCCTTCCTTCCTCCCTCCCTCCCTCCCCTCCCCTCCCCTTCCCTTCCCTTCCCTTCCCTTCCCTTCCCTTCCCTTCCCTTCCCTTCCCTTCCCTTCCCTTCCCTTAATTGACTCTTTCCTTTCACCTCTCTCCAACTTCTTAACTTTATATCCCAACTTCCTTATAGGGAAATGCCACGTAACTGTTTATTTTCTTTAGTAAAATGCAAGTAATTTATCATTTCATCACAATAACGATCATGTAATTGCTCAGTAATGGCAGAACTAATAGTGCTGGAACACAGCAAAAACATTTTTTTGCTAATTGAAGAGAATGCCTCATTCATCATAGATGGATGAAGTCTACTCTTGCTCATCTGTGGAAGAGGCACCCAAAAGAGACCAGATCATTTTCTTTATGGGGAAAGCTTATCCTGTTTAAGGCAAATAAGATGGAACATAAGAGAGATGAATAGATGTATATACTATAAAGTGTAACAAAAGTAGAAAGGAAACAGTTTTGCTCCTTCTCTCAATATTTGGAACCATGTCACCCAGGTTCCAAATATTGAGAGAAGGAGCAAAACTGTTTCCTTTCTACTTTTGTTACACTTTACAGTTTACAGAATGGTAGAAGATCCAGAACAGATAAGGACCTCTTCACCATCACATGTTAAATGTTCAATCCAGGATATAGTGATGGACTCTTAACTTGGACTGCTTTAAAAGGTAATTAGACCAAATCATGGAGAATAAATCTATCACTCTCTACTGGTCATGATGGATGGCTATATATAACCTCCAATATTGGAGGCAGAATGGTAGGGAACATTTATGGGATGGTTTCCTATTTTTATGTATTTATTAAATAAATTTGCATGCTGCCACAATAAAAAAAATGACTCTTGGCAACTTGCATAAAAAATGCAATATAAAACAAGTCCTATATAAAAATTAAAAATGCAACAACACTACAAGTAAGAGAAGTAAAAGATGGCAACAACTCAAATCAGGGGAAGGATCTCTGAGAAGCTTAGTCTTAAGAAGCTTGTTGAAAAAAGGGGGAACCAGCCTGATTTTCCTATGGAGGCTGTTCTACAATATTGGTGCTGCAACAGAAAAGGAGCACTTCCTTGCCTTAGCATCCCAAACCTCCCGAGAGTGTGGGACTTGCAGCAATTTCTCCCTGCTAGATCTATTTGGACAGGGTGAAGTTGGCTGGAGAAGGTGGTCCAGAAGGTGTCCAGGTGCCAAGCCATAAAGGGTTGTATAGGTCAAAACCAACCCCTTAAATTGGTCCCAGAAACCAGTTGGCAGTCAACACAGGGTCTTCCATTGGCATAAGTTGGTATTTGGTCTAATCCTGCATGGCTCTTCTAATGTTCTTGGGAAGGTCAAGATGGAATTAGCGACAGACCTTTCTGTGATGTAAGTTGTTGTTGTTTAGTCGTTAAGTCGTGTCCAACTCTTCGTGACCCCATGAACCATATTGCACCAGGCCTTCCTGTCCTTCACTGCCTCCCTGAGTTTACTCAGTTTCATGCTCATTGCTTCAGTGATGCTATCTAATCATCTCATCCTCTGCCGTCCTCTTCTCCTTTTGCCTTCAATCTTTCCCAGCATCAGGGTCTTCTCCAAAGAGATCTCTCTTCGCATTAGGTGACCAAAGTATCTGAGCTTGAGCTTCATTATCGATCCTTCCAATGAGCAATCAGGGTTGATTTCCTTTAAGACTGACTGGTTTGACCTCCTAGCAGTCCAGGGGACTCTCAAGAGTCTTCTCCAGCACCACAGTTCAAAGGCATCAGTTCTTCGGGGCTCAGCCTTCTTTATGGTCCAGCTCTCACAGCCATACATTACTACTGGAAAAACCATAGCTTTGACTATGCGGATCTTTGTCGGCAAGGTGACGTCTCTGCTTTTTAATATGCTATCTAGGCTTGCCATAGCTTTCCTCCCAAGGAGCAAGTGACTTTTAATTTCGTGGCTGCAGTCTCCATCTGCGGTGATCTTGAAGCCCAAATAAATGAAGCCTGTTACTGCTTCCATTTCTACCCCTTCTATTTGCCAGGAACTGATGGGTCCAGATGCCATGATCTTAGTTTTTTTAATGTTGAGTTTCAAGCCAGCTTTTGCACTCTCCTCTTTCACCCTCATCAAGAGGCTCTTTAGTTCTTCTTCACTTTCTGCCATTAGGGTGGTATCGTCTGCATATCTGAGGTTGTTGATGATTCTCCCTGCAATCTTAATTCCAGCTTGTGATTCTTCCAGCCTGGCATTTCTCATGATGTACTCTGCATATAGGTTAAATAAGCAGGGTGACAGTATACAGCCTTGTCGTACACCTTTCCCTATTTTGAACCAATCGGTTGTTCCATGACCGGTTCTAACTGTTGAGTGAGAAGCTCATGATCTGAGCCACAGTCAGCTCCTGGTCTTGTTTTTGCTGTCTGTATAGAGCTTCTCCATCTTTGGCTGAAAGGTATATAATCAATCTGGTTTCGGTATTGACCATCTGGTGATGTCCATGTGTAGAGTCGTCTCTTGTATTGTTGGAAAAGAGTGTTTGCTATGACTAGCTTGTTCTCTTGACAGAACTCTATTAGCCTTTGCCCTGCTTCATTTTGTACTCCAAGGCCAAACTTGCCTGTTATTCTGATTACTCCTTGACTTCCTACTTTAGCATTCCAATCCCCTATGATGAAAAGGACATCTTTTTTTGGTGCTAGTTCTAGAAGGTGTTGTAGGTCTTCATAGAAGCGGTCAACTTCAGCTTCTTCAGCATCAATGGTTGGGGCATAGACTTGGATGACTGTGATATTGAATGGTTTGCCTTGGATACGCACTGAGATCATTCTGTCGTTTTTGAGATTGTACCCCATTACTGCCTTTCCCACTCTCTTATTGACTATGAGTGCAACTCCATTTCTTCTAAGGGTTTCTTGCCCACAGTAGTAGATATAATGGTCACCCGAATTAAATTCACCCATTCCCGTCCATTTCAGTTCGCTGATTCCCAAGATGTCGATGTTCAATCTTGTCATCTCATGTTTGACCACATCCAGCTTGCCTTGGTTCATAGATCTTACATTCCAGGTACCTATACAATATTGTTCTTTACAGCATCGGACCTTCTTTTCGCTTCCAGATACATCCACAGCTGAACGTCCTTTCGGCTTTGGCCCAGCCGCTTCACTCTTTCTGGAGCTACTTGGAATTGCCCTCCGCTCTTCCCCAGTAGCATATTGGACACCTTCTGACCTGAGGGGCTCATCTTCCGGCGTCATATCTTTTAGCCTTTTAACATTGTCCATGGGGTTTTCTTGGCAAGGATACTGGAGTGGGTTGCCATTTCCTTCTCCAGTGGACCACATTTTGTCAGAACTCTCTGTCATGACCTGTCCGTCTTGGGTGGCCCTGCATGGTATAGCTCATGGCTTCACTGAGTTACACAAGCCCCTTCACCACGACAAGGCAGTGATCCATGAAGGGGTGTGATGGAAGACCACTGCAAGAAAAAGGTGCTGGGCTTGTTATGCCTTTGGGCTGATCCAAGGGGCTCTTATGCTCATGCACATTGTTTTAAAGATGCTTTTTAATCTGAATTTCCACTGAGTTTTATTTTGGGGAGGATATGAATGAGATGCCTTCCTAACATTTGCAGTTAGAATGCTAATGATATGGCCCAGTCAGAAACAAGAGTGACAAAAGCCAGCAGGAATGAGATAGAGCAAAGAGAGAATTGCTTATCACTATGAAGCAGGAAAGGGCTGTGTGGAAAAAGAAGCCACTGAATATATAAAACAAAACATATCCAGTAAACAACCTTCTCCTTTTCCTTTTAGCCCAGCCACTCCAGGCACCGAATTGCATTTTACGCAGATTAGCAATGCTATTGGTGCTAGAGATACCATCATGTTGGGCAGCAATTGCTGACATCTTTTTAAAAAAAAATTGCTCAAAGGTAAATTGCCCTGGAAATTGAATGATTTTTGGGGGGGGGGGCAGAGAGGAAAAAGTTTTCTGCATTGGAGCAGAACCTATCACTGTCAGAAGAAAGCCAACTCTTCCTGTTAACAGACATGTCGTTGTGGAAGAAGGAATCCAAGTTGGCCGTGGTGCTGCTGGAAGTGGACATTAAGCAGCTTACTGACCCTGAATGCCCACTTTAAAAAGCTGCTTGGATGAATTTGTTTGGGAACTCAAGGACTAAATGGAGTAGGCTGGATTCCAGGAATAAATCCGTGTCCCCATTGTGCCAGAGAGATGCAAAGCAAAGTATTGCATAGGTATGGCCATTCTCAGAACTTATGAACATTTTATACTGTTCATTATTTCTTAATGATGTAGAAGAGAACATGTAAGTCAGGTGTGTCTCCCTGCAAATTCCATCTTCCTATTCTTTTAGCCCACTTTTCTCTGCTACTCACTTTTTTCTTGCAGATCAGTTGAGCAGGACAAAAAGGAGTTAATCAGTTAGGGGAGCCTGAGTCTCCCAGATTTTGCTCAGCTGACCAATAGGAAGTAGTAACCAAAAGAAGGTAGGATTGCAGATCCACATTGTGGAACTGCCAAGAACAAGATGTTCTTTTCTTTTGTTAGCAATTTTCTGGGTTGGGCACTAAGAAAGGAAATTATTTTCAGTGGCTGCCACGGAAGCCAAGCAAAGCAGTGTTTGAGAGAGAAAACTATCCCTTCTGTTTCTCTATTAGTAGGTCATTGTTTTTACATATTGGAATTTGAGAGAGGAAAGCACAATTTTCTCAGCAGCTAATATAAAAACCTGGTTCTATATCACTTGTGTGAATGCTCAGTGGGGGATATTTGAATAAGCTTGAATGGAGGAGAGTATGTGGATAAAAGGACTAAATAGATCCCCATCCACTTTGGCTTTGGCATGGCCAACCATCCATTCTAGCCCCACCTAATATTGGTATGTGGCTCTTTGTCATGTTCTTCTGCAGAATGTGGTCCTCTCCTTAAAAAAAAAAAAAAAAGCATCCCACCCTATTGGAATCTAAGAGTGAGACATAACAAAGAGGGCGTATTATAGGTTCTGTTGCCTAGAGAGCTACATTTGGCGGGCCTCGGTGGCGGGCCTTTTCTGCTGTGGCGCTGTGGAATCTTCTCCCCCTTGAGATGAGGTTGGCCTTGTCATTGTTGAGCTTCCGGGGGTCCCTTAAGACTATGCCAGTAGGCCTGGGGACCCCAGGGGATGGGGGAATTAGTGAGGTGGTTTCCTTATTTCAACATCCTTTTATTCTTTTTTTTATTCTGACTTTTATATTTTTAATGTATTTATTGACTGTTTTTAGCTTTGTTCTACGCCACCCAGAGTTGCCTGTGGTGAGATGGGTGGCTATATACATTGGTTTTATAATAATAATAATAATAGTAATAGTAATAGTAATAGTAACAACAACAACAACAACAACAACAGTCAGGCAGTTTGGATGCTCCATCTTTCCTTTTGAGCACACCAAATAATTCTCCTCTCCCACAAATGACCGCAGATGCTGTAATTCTGTAGCAGGTAAGCCTGATCCTTATAATATTGGGTCCTAAACCGCATGGAAGCCAACATGCACAGTTGTATTCAGCTTTCCTGCTGCAGACATTTGCCTTCAGTGCACTTAAAACAATACTTGCAAGAGGGCAGGGGGATTATCCTGCATCCTGGCATGTTGACACCCTGGATGACAAATACCTGGATGGGATTTTGAAGGAAAGGTGTGGAGGTCCTTTGAGTCTCTGTGTCACTGGCCTTATGTGTCTTATATAGATAGGGCAGCCACAGTCAGTCTGGGCATCAATGCGCTCCCTCATCCAGGAACAACAAAATGTTTTTTAAAATATTTAAATAACATAAACAGACCTCAGAAATCTATTTTGGAAGCACAGAATGGCAGATCAGTGATACTATCTGAATAGATTTGAGGAGAGAAAGTGTAATTCAGAATAAAATGGACGTGAGGGTGAAATCACAGCTGATATTAGAGAGAACAAGTAACACTTTTCCAGTGCTCATCTAAGTATGGAACTACATTAAAGTAATACAGGATTGTGTTTTGAATTCTCCCTTGGGAATTGAGGAATTTGTTGAGCAGTGAGAGAAAACAGTCAAAATTAAATAGTAAACCTATTTCTGGACTTCTGCCTGCAGCTGATTGAATGCAGCATATTTGAATGTTTTTCCACTTAACCTCCTCCCCATTCTAAATTAGCATGTCTGGGAGAATGATTTAGCAGCTTTTCTTTTTCCATGTATCATCATCATCATCATCATCATCATCATCATCATCATCATCATCATCATCATCATCTCCTCCTCCTCCTCCTCCTCTCTCTCTCTCTCTCTCTCTCTCTCTCTCTCTCGTGCAGGGATCGAAAAGAAGAAAATGCAGCATCTTATGCTGTCTGGAAAGATGTGTGTAAATAAGCTGGATCATTTTGCATATCAATATCAAATAAAAGCAAAGAAGCTAAGGCCAATGAAAAACAGTTGGCTGTCTGCATCCTGAAATATTGCCCTTCTGCAAAAGCTGTAACACTTGAATGTACTTTATGTAACTAAGCCTATGTTCTCTTTAGGATTAAGGGTGGCACTCTCAGCTCTTTTCAGTTTCTGGAATCCTGGGTGGATATTAAAATGGGACTTCAGTTCTGAGCCCGATAGCTTAGATCAGTGTTTCTCAACCCTGACAACTTTAAGATGAGTGGAGTTCAACTCCCAGAATCCCCAGCCAGCATGGCTGGCTGGGGGATTCTGGGAGTTGAAGTCCACTCATCTTAACATTGCTAAAGTTGAGAAACATTGGCTTAGACACTTCTGATGCAAACCAATGTGCTTCCTATTGCAGTCAGTGAGAATTTTGATCAAAGGCATGTGGAAGGTAGTGTTTTGGGAAAGGTTGCTCAAGCAGTTATACTTATTGGCATCTAACAAGTCCCATTCACAGATTGTATATTATAGAGCTGTGCTCCAATTTAAAGGAAGCCAAGCTTAATTTTTCATTTAAAAGATAATAATGGACAAAGAACAGTACAGTATATGGTAACAATAAAAAGCTGCCATGAATTATTAGCCTAGCAACACAAATAAATAAGCAAGCAAGTAATTTTTTTTTAAATGTATGTAGTAGATAGTCCATTTCATATCTAAAAACTTTCTTACATTGTTATAATCTAAATGGTACTGGCAATGTCTGCTTACTTTTTAAGCAATTCTTTTTCTAGATACTATTGGTAGGAATGTAAAGAGGTGCTTAATTATAAGCAGAAAAGCTGATCTCAGAATAGAGTAAACCTATGCTACACATATGCACATTTACAGCAAATGCATTTTCCCCATCATAAACTATCTCTCTCTCTTTCATTTGATCTTTGTAATTACCATTACCTGTGATGTTAATTATTATACACTTTGGCCTGTTTTCTTAACATGCTGCTGAATGGAGAAATTGTGCTCAGAGGTCTGATGCAAATGGTGCATTCCCTCAATATAATTATGGTACAACAGGAAAGGTGGTGTGTATATGTGTGTGTGTTGATGGTGAAATTTAGCCCAAGACAGTGACTGGGATCACACACTAAACTCAGGATAACAAAATACAAATCTCTCTGGTCACATAACTTGCTATAATCAAACAAGCAAAGTGTATTATGGCTGAAAATGATGTCCTTGTTCTTACAACATGTCAAACCACAAACCATCTAATCCCCATTTTATTTCCTGGACTTTGAGGCTGCTCCAGTCACAAGTAACTCAAAGGAGTCTACCATGTTTAACTTGCCTTGTGGTCTGAATGCAGTCAATGTGACATAAACAGTAAAGGACATCAGAACTATGAGAGAAAGGAACATGCCCTACATAATTTCACTTGCTTTCCCCACTCTGCTGGGTTTTAGAAAGGCCATCAGCATCTGGCTTTGTCAGCAGGCTTTAGGAGTAGAAATGTTGCAATGGCGGGGGAAGTTAATTGAAGTAGAATAATTTTATTTAGCTCTGTCACTAAGTTTTGTTGCATTATGTTGTTTATTATATTGCTTCTTATTGATATTGTACATTTTCAATCTCATTTGCAAAAATAGGGTACATAAGCTACTCAGAGTCAGCATCGATTGGGGTATATGTAAGCACTGTAAATGAATGAATGAATGCTCCCTGATTAATTGATTGAAATAAATGAGATGCAAATATTCCCCACAACAATTATGTGAGTAGGTTGGGCTGAGGGAAAGTGACTAGTTGAAGGTGACCCAGTCAGTTTTTGAGGGTGATGGTGGACTACACCCATGTTGCCCTGTTGCCAGTCTAACACCTTAACCTCTATTTCACACTCAGTCTAGGCTCTTTTGTAGCTTCTGCAGGTTCTCAGTCATGCAGAAAGGGTCAGAACCTCCTAATCGAGAATCAGCAGCAAGCAGGAGAGGACCCAATGAACCACCATGCTTGTCAGTCTTCGTAAGACCTTAGTTGAGCACATGCTGGAGCTAGAATAACGTTTTTATTCCGAAACTTAAATCATCCAGTAGTTTCCTGAACTGAGCTCTCTGAAATCCTAATACTACTTCGTTTTGCCAAACCTATTTTGTCCACCATTGTCTAGGTCCTCAGGCAGGACAGAACATGACAATGTCAAAATAGCTCTGTAAGATCTTATCTATTATCTATTATCTATCTACATCATTATCATCTATTATCTATCTATCATCTATCTATATCATTGTCTATATCTACATCATCATCTATTTTCTATCAACTATCTATATCATTATCATCTATTATCTAGCTAGCTAGCTCTATCATTATCATCTATCTATCTATCTATCTATCTATCTATCTATCTATCTATCTATCTATCTATCTCAGAATACTTTCATCAATATAAACTTATACTGAATGAGGCACAGTCTTCTGTGGCAAGGGTGATCTAGTCACACCTTGTTTCAATTTTCAAAGCATATCCTTAACCTGCTAGTGATGCACACTGGTTCTTTCCTTCCTTCACTGTAGATCAGTGTGGCCTCATCCTATTGTCCCTGATCACACTGATGGAATGACATCAAAAGATGCTGGATTCTGGAAGGGTTTTATAGGTGAAGGAAGGTCATCCACCGACTCATTCTTGAAAGTATCCCTTTTCTCCTTCCCTCGCTTTGCCCCACCCTTTGCCCCACGTGCTCCCTATCTTTAATGAGCCACATTTTTACTGCTAGTTGTTAAGATGTATTCTGTGTCTTTCTGAAAGGTCTAGAAGCAAAAGCTTTAATTACTGGTTTTTGTTTTTTGTTTTTCCATACAGGCTGTTAACATTTATTAAAGACAGTCCTCTGATTCCCCTTTAATGAAATTATTACTGTGTGAACAAGATAACATTAAGATCAGTTGGTGGAGAACTCACAGGGAGCTTAAAATAAACAGGCCAAAAGGGAGAGCAGTAAAAGCACACACAACTTCTTAAAGAATTATTTTTCAGCTTCAGCGGGCGGCAAGATGCCACAATAATTTTCAGGGAAGGCCGAGCATGGCTGGGGCTTTGCATTTCATTTTGAAATGCTCCTCTCAAAGAAAGTAGGTTGGCGAGTTGTTGAAAAGATAGTGAAGCTCAATAAAATAACATCTATTTAGATGAAGGTCTATGTGTTTTAAAGGAAGAGGTTTCTGCCTCCCTTTTGTCCCCATTCAGATTTCCTTCATGCAGTAAATCAAGCAGACAAGAGTCTCAGTCAGAAATAATACTTTTAAGTCCTATCTAGGAGGAAAGCCAGATAAAAGAAAGAGGAAAAGACAAGATATAAATATATTGCAGATTTTATCTTCCTTCTATTCTTGCCTCCCCATCAAGTGCTGGGGTGCAAAATCTAATAATTTATTTATTCTATGTGTTTGATTTATATCCTGCCTTTCCACCTGAGCAAATATTCAAGGTGAAAAACAACATTAAAAAAAAGAAAAGAAAAGAAAAGAAAAGAAAAGAAAAGAAAAGAAAAGAAAAGAAATCAGAATGCAAAATGTTAATACGTGAAGTAAAATGAATGGAACCCAATTGCATCTTTGATACTAAGTATAAACAAATCAGCCCTTTTGGAATTTGTGTCAGCATTGTGTAGATTTAATCATCAGTCTGCTCTATAAACCACATGAATTTTCACGGTTTTTCACATGAAATTTTCCATAGTACTTTCATATTGGATGCCTCTTTCCCCATGATCTGCATTTGTACGTATAACTTTCCTGAAGACACGCAACTTTCTCTAATATATAGTCAAAGCATGTGGAGGTGTGCACAAGCGCCTGCTTCCAACTCATTGAATCAAACACCTTTTTTCTCAAGGTTTCACTTTCAGCTTCAGGGACTAGTTGTCCAATCCCTGCAAATGACACAATGCCCTTAGAAAAGTATGCAAGGCACAACCTTGGAGCCAGAGACTATATTGCGAAAATTAGAAAAGCACAATCCCAATAAAGGCAAACAAGCAATGAGTGGCTCTAGATTTATCTCAGTCAGGAGTCAGCTATCTGCAGCCCATGGTCCAATTCTAGAATCCCAAGTTAATTCTGCAACTGATATTTGGTGACGTGATATTGTTTAATGGTGTTTATTCATCTAATTAAATAAAACTGAAAAAGAGAAAAAAGCAAAAAGCAAGCAAATCAACACCCACCCACCCACACATATACACATACTGATACATATGAATATAAAATTTTTACACAACAGTTTCAATAAAGCACCTACACATTTCATTATAATCGTATTTCCAGTATTGAAGGACCAGTGTCTCAGCAATTAGAAAGGCATGGAAAATCAATTTCTATTGTCCTGCTGTCCATTTCCATGTAATAGGTATGTAGTTCAAAACAATATGGACATTTGATGGTATGGCTTGCCAGTTTTTACCTTTAATTATTTATCAAATTGCTTTATATGCTTATTTTTATTGCTTAATGTTTCTGGAGATCCTGAGGTGGTTTTTTTGTTGTTGTTCTTTTTTTTAAAATTTTCCTGTTGCCCGACACTTTTTGACATCATGACCATATCTACTTTATTACACTTCCCTATCTGATGCAGTCCTTGGTTACCAAACTATAGGAAGTACAGCCCTTGGCCCATTCCCAATCTAGGCTTCCATTGAAGCTCTTCAGTCAAACAGCATTTATATCAAGAAATAATAAATTAAGTTTGCATTCATCTATAGTGGGGCACTATTGAACTTATGTCAGTCTAAGTCAATTCTAACTTAGCATTTAGGCCAGGGATGGCAAACCTTTTGGGCTTGGCATGTCAAAAATTCGGAAAATGCCTAACTTGACTCTACTGGCATCTCTGTCTCTCTTTCACACACACACCCACCAGCCAAATGAAAGAGAAACAATTCTTTACATATTCATTTATTTTTTAAAAATACAGTCCAATCACGTGTGGTGCTAGTTGTTGTTGGGTGTAAGTGAACACTGGCATGTCACCCAAAGTGGTGTGATGTGTCACACGTGTCATGGGTTTGCCATCACTGACTTAGGCTGAAGTAGAGAACCAGAAGAACTTTGTTCTTTTGGCCCGGGCCTGGTGTGGGTATGCAGCCACACCTTCATCTCTGTTATGCAGCCTGAGGAATTTCCCATATGGACCTCATAGGATCGGATCATGTCGATACTACATAAAGCCCAAAGCACATTTTTTGCAGCCCCTGGAACACATCTGATCATCATTGCTAAACATTAGTTCCATTTTGAGGTGGAAAACACACAGATGCTGAAAAATACACCCTAAACCAGGTTCTAGGGCCAGTTCCATCCACGTAGGTGCTATACAATGCCCTTTCGGCTTTACTGTCTCACCCACTGCAGGCCTTGTTCTCCTCCCAAGTATAAAAGCATGGACCCATTTCCTAAGAGGTTGTCCTTCTAGGTGAACCTCCCTTGCTTTGTGAGGAAGTCAGAAAGATGAACGAAGGCAAAAGGTTTAATTTCTACAGCAGACCTTCTGTTTTACATACTGCACCAAACTTTAGAATGTTTTCTTAAAACATTTCTGGAAGTCTCAGAGTTAATCTAGGTTGGCTTGGAACATTAAGAATGTTTAGAGACATACTCTTAACTCTGTTCTAACATCCCATTTTTGCGGGGGAGGGGGACAGTTGGCTTAGCTCTATGGCTCTGTGTGCTTGTGGCTATCCTACAGTGTACACTTCCACCTTGGCCCTTTTTTTCTCAAGCAGGCAAAGCATTTTTTTTCAATTAATGAGATTTTTATTGCTAAAAGCAATAGGACCCAGTTCATTCAACACAGGGAAATTAATTGAAATCTAAACAGTCGATTTATTGCTGGGAGATATATAGTCAATTTATGGCTAGGAGAGCTGTTATTGAAAGTGTTTGGCCAAGGATGAACAAAGATATAATACTTTTAGATTATCTTTGTTTAAGGTCTTAGCATCTATTAGTTGAGTGTGATTTATGGACACGAGGTTCTCCTCTTTTCTGTAGCTAGCTATGGAATGTCACATTCATACTTGCTATTTCCAAACAAGCATCAGAAACCATTTAGGGTGATAGGACAAGACAATGTTCATCCAGGTTGGAAAGCGATGTTCTGGATAAGTTTCATCACATGGAATGGAAGAGGTCTACAGCAGCAGCAAGTGGACACAGACAGGAAGCAATTGCATTCTGCATGACTGGGAAACAAGAATGAATAACCTGCCAGGAGGCCCCTCTGAATTCAATAATTACCTTTCTCCATAAGTATTTTAATTTGTTTCTAATTTGTGTATGCTTGAATTGGGGAATCAAAGTTACTAACTTTGGTGAGTTAAAGCAAGAATGAGAGGATATGAAAATATTCACTACTACTATTGCTACTTCTTCTATGAATGTAGTACCTCAAAGACCTTTGGAATCATAATATAGAAAATAATCACCCAATAGTAAAGTAAATATTGTTTTGGGCTATTATACTAGTGAAAACTGAGTAAACCTGAATGAAAATGACTCAGCCTACAGTTCTATGCACACATATCCCAGAATAAGCCTCATTAAACTCAGTACCCCTATTCTTGATGAACTATGCCTACGTGCTACTAGTTAAACAAAGCTACAGATAGATTGCAGCTGATTAAGTGCAAATTTACAAAGAAAAATAAAACAGAGCAAAAACAAAAATTGGAAGCTTAATAAAATGTAAAAAGTGGTATTACCTTACTGTAAACATAATAGAACCAAATCTGCTCTTTTTTACTTATCAGCTGGCAATTTCCAGCTCCAAATATTCATGCAGTGTAAAGCTGACTAAAGGAGAAAAAAACCCCCATACATTCAGCACAGTATATATGCTAAATAAATACATTAGCCCCCAAATTGCACCTATTTTCAACAATGGCTGTTCATTTCTAAAGTGAACATCTGATTGCAGTCTTAGGTGAATTTTTTTCCCATTACCAAGCATTGGCAAACCCTGAAAAACCCTTCAACTCAAATCAATTAACACAGCAATTTGGCAACCGCTTAATTAGGAATAAGCCCCGTGTGCAGCTTTCTTTTGAGTAGGATTCAACTGCAAATGTTTATTAATATCACCTCACCTCTTCCTAGGCATTAAAAACTTCTTCTTGTTTAAATGCTTAAAAGCACTACATTTCACTTTGGAGTTCTTGTAAGACCCTCTTTAAAAGGTGGCATGTGAATTCCTTGTTAATAGTGCACAAAATGTATACTTGACACAGCGATAACCTTTATGAATTCTCATCAAGACTAAAAGCAAACACTGTCCATCTCAGCAGCTGCAAAGATTCATCTGTCTGTGACTAACACAGCATCATGCTGGAGAACAAGACAAGAAAATGTTTGTGTGTAGCATCCATTTGAATATTTGGTACAGAATCAAACCATCCTTTCAAATTTAATTATAAGGCTCAAGCTACAATCCTTTGTCTTGTTTTTTAAATTGGGCTGCCTACTGTTATTCAGAACGTGATTTTTAAAGGAAGCAAATGGGATGAGCAATACAGATCGGCAGACATGTCAGCTTTTCTTCATTTTTCCTTTTTATAATCATAAATTCAGTTCATCCCCTTTCCATCAACCCGAGATGCTGTTTTTAAAGAATGGCTTGCTTAAAAATTCATATGCATTTTGATGTGTGCATTTTGCTTAACTTAAGCAATTTGGCTGCACTTTTTCCTAACATATATCTTTTGTTCCTTAAAGGGTTTTTATAAATTATTTTAATAAATACATACATTTTTATGCATGCTTTTTCCTGATATGTGCATTTTGGGGAATTGCATCATACAATTTTAAATTTTAATTAAAATTTAAAAAGTGCGAAACTGGGTAAGAATCAAAATGATAACTGAAAAGAATCACAGAAAAAAATACAGCTTTCAATGTTTTTTTTCCAAAGGAAAAGTTGGGGGAAAAGGTAAAATCCTCATAAGTTGTAAGATTGCACTTATCATAGATGGCTGAGCAAATGGGTGAATGACTTATTTTTCATTGCATAATCACCTACCCAGTGATTTGTGGCTACTCAACCTTCAGTTATACACCAGGCATCATTCTATGGGGCTTTTTCAGATTGAGATACATAGACACTCACAGGAAGGTTATCAGGTATATAACTATCAACTTGTTTGCAACTTTTGTGTTAGCTAATGAAACAGGCACAAAATTATTTGAGAATGAGGTAGAAAAACCAAACCTTCTTTCACAGGAGTAGAAGACTTGTGGGAAACGGGAAAGACAGATTTTGGCACAGCACTGGACCAGTATCAGTGTTTTCATCATCATTTCTGCATGCCAAGAATGGCTTTTCTTTATAAATCAGCATGTCCTATAGCTATTAAGGCAGAAGAATGCTACTGGGGGGAAAATGGATTGATCCAGTTAATGGGATGCTTGAGATTGTGACATCTTACATTTGTGGATAGAAATAGAAGGGAGAAAAAAAAATCAGCACAGCTCTAAAGCCCCATCCTAGTGCCTCCAGAAGTGTTGTTTTAGAATAGGTTTCTCTAGATCAGGAATCAGTAATTTCTGACCCTAGTTGCTGAAACACAACTCTCAGCATCTCTCCACATTGGCTATGCTGGCTTGGCTACTGAAAGTTGAAGTTCAGCAGTGTCTCAAAGAACATCGGTTTCCCAACTCCAGAGCAGGGGATTAAAAGCTGGAAATCTCTGTCTAATTTCATGCAGTCTTTGGCTCATTTCAAAGCCCTTCATAAGTGATTAGCTCAGATACCTGGCAGTCTGCCACCTGCTCCTTAGGGTGGAAAGAGGGAAGAAGGGAATCAGTATGGAGAAAGGAAAAAAAGAAAAAAAATGTTGGGAAGAGTGTCAATGGCTATGTCTCCATCCACCACCCCAATAAATTGCTCCCAGACCCAAGTGTGCCCACCTCAGCTCTAGTGCTCTTCCTTCTAGTTTTGAATGGGAGGCAGAGGGATTAGATTCCCTTCCACATGCAGGCCTTCCCTGAGTGGTGGGGATGTGATGCTGGGCTTCAGGACAAGGGCTCCAACTCATCTTACAACCCAGTAGTAGTGACTGTCATTGCTTCAAAACCTGCTTGTTAAAAATAATCATGCCCAGCTTATCATTGCAGGAGAAATGCCAACCCCCTTGATCAACAAGCAGTAATAGTCCTTCCCACACCAATCCCAATCTAATTGCTTTAAAGCTGATTGATGGGGCATCTGCAGGTGTCATATTTTTGATTTCCATACCAATGAAGCTTTCATGTCTTGATCTCTCTATCTCTACCCAGGGAACAATGAAATGGCAAGCTACTGTGACAGTTTCAGAACCAAGGCAGTGTAGAGTCTTTCAGGTGGGAGACATGGGAATCTGGGAATCACGCAAGCCGTTACTTGTTTTCAAGTCTCTCTAACAATGGGGGGCCAAGAATGGCTTCACAGCAGGATAAGAGGGCTGATACTTCCAAAGGGAAGCTACTCATTAAGACTCCAAAGCTCATTACAGTCAGGAAAAACAACACCTGTGAGAACTGCAAATAGCAATTACTCTCTCTGCCCATTTGGCCTCTTTTTCCATTAATGTATTATGTACCATGTGGGTTGTGTGAGAGGCTTCTAGATGGCAGAACTGCTTGCTCCAAAATGTTATCATTTTATACATATCATACAGACGCTTTTCTCTTTGCATAGTCTTCTCTGCATTTTATATCCATCTCCATCTGCTTCTTGCTTCCAAACAAACTCTTACTTTCCTGTTGTGTTTTTTTTCCAGAAAAGCCCTCTTCCCTTAATAACTGTATACTCAGTGGCATCAACTCAGGCATAAGGAAGGCAAGAATAGTAACATGGTCCTTCAAAGAACCAGGAGCAAAGACACTAAATATTAGAGAAAATACACTTCAAGTGTGTTTTTAATAAAGTGATGGAGCAATGTGTAGATTAAAAGAAATATAGAAATCTAGGATTTCTAACAATAGCAGAGAAGGTTTATCAAAGGTTATGGCATCACAGATCATGAACTTACTGTTAACAAGAGGGTGATGTCTATTTATTTCCTACTTTTGAAATGTAATAGTCCTTTCAGAAGCACAAAATCCACCTAGCTTGCCATTTTCCATTGGTCTAACAATGGCCAAATTTTGTTTTCCATGGCAGCAATCAGATTTTTTCCCACTATCTCATAAACATCTGGTTGAATGTAGGGGTATACTAATGGCATGCTAGCATTTTTGACATATAACTTCATTGGATTCTTATTCTCTGAGCTTATTTCTCTTCTTGCAGATGTTTCTCTATCAGGTTAGGTAACATAATCAGTGAAGCAAGTTCAGAGAACACCAAGAACCCTACAATTCAACCCTGAGCTACATATATTTCCCACTATGGCATCTTCATAACTTTGTCTAAACAGACCCTTATGAAGTAATAGGTATTAATGTATCTTATGATAGTGAATTCATTATGTTCATCATGTTCTGAACATTAAAAAACAACTTTTTTGGTCAAAAATTCATAGACTTTTGATATGTATCTTCTCCTTCCCACTAGATTCCTAAAATTTAGCAAGTAGAATATTTAAGAACACAGTCTTAAAGGAAGGAATTATGAACCTAGGGTTCTTTGTTCTGAATTCTAGAACAGAACAGAGCTCATGGCTTTCCCATACTAAAACTCACTTCTGGTTATCAGGAATTCTTAATATCAAGAGTATATTAGCAGGTGGCTAATCAGCTCCTGGCCACAGGGGCTGATCTCCCCAGAAAGCAAAACAAAGTGAGATCTGCTTAATACTTAGATTGGAAATTACTAGGAAAACATGGGACTGTAGGTTAAACTACAAAGTAAAAGAAAAGAAAACAAAAGAATCATCCCAGAAACAGGCAATGGTAGACCACTTCTGTATTGCTGCCAAGAAAACTACATAGATTTGTCTATTAGTCGCTAAGAGTTGAGCTTGAGTCAAGGGATAGTAATTTTATTACCACAGTAATGACATAATTGGTTTGCCAGGAACCCTTCAACCATACATATACAGTATGAGGACCTGCATGATCAGATACCGAAATAAGGGGTATTTTCCTTGAGTTGTGACATACACATGTTAAATTTATCCACTCTTGTTTCACTAACTTAAACAGTAGTTATTTCTAATTAAAAGAGCTTAAATTCTCTACCAACAAAAGAACATACATCAATATATATCCACAAACAATGGAATAATCCATTCAAACAAGTACAAAAGGTTCACAAGATTATTATATATACTTAAGAACACATAAAAGCATGGAGAAGTATTTGACAGAAGAAATGGAGCATGAGCTCCATTTTAGTATTCCAGAGTTGGGAGAATATAAGTTGGGCAATTATTCAGGGAGGATTGTAAAAAAGATTCTTACAGATCATCCGTTCAAAGAAGGTATGGTGTGTCTCCTTCTTAAGAAGCCATCGCTAGATCCCACCCTGATGGACACTTTTTATCCTGTCTCCAACCTTCCCTTTTTGGGGAAGGTTATTGAGAAGTTGTCATGCTACAGATCCAGAGGATCCTGGATGAAATGTATTATCTGGACCCCTTTCAGTCAAGATAGGCCTGGATATGGGATGGAAACAGCATTGACTGCACTTTTTGATGATCTCTGGTGGGAGTGTGATGGGGATAGTGTGTCCAACCTTGCTCTACTTGATTCTCTGCAGCTTTCAATCCCACTGACCATAGTATCCTTCTGGACATGCTTTGGGGGTTGGGAGTGAGGGGCATTGTGTTGTCCTGGTTCACTTCCTTCCTCTGAAGCTGTTCTCAGTTGGTGTTGATTGGGGGCAAGAGGTCTGGTTTGCAGCCCCTGCTTTGTGGGGTTTGGCAAGGATTGGTACTTCTCCACTCCTGTTAAACATCTACATGAAGCTGCTGGATGAGATCATCTGCCACTGTGGGGTGAGATATCATCAGTATGCAGATGATACTCAGTTGTACATCTCTGCCCATGGTGAGTTAAGTGATGCTATGACCACCCTTTCGGTGCCTGGAGGCTGTTGAGGTCTGGATGGGGAATAACAGGTTGAAGCTGAACCCTGGTAATACAGAGTGGCTTTGGGTTCAGGGCTCTTTGGTCTCAGGAAAATTATCAATCTTTGGTCTTGGATGGGGTGGCACTGCCCCAGATGGATCTGATGCATAACCTGGGTCTTCTCCTGGACTTGCAACTCCTGCTCAAGGAGCAAATGGCAGTCATGGCTAGGAGGGCCTTTATACAACTGTAAGTTGTGTGCCAGTTACGCCCATTCCTGGACCAACGTGTGCTTCTCACAGTCACCCACACCCTAGTAACCTCCTATTTGGACTATTGTAACACGCTTTACATGGGGCTGCCCTTGAGGAGTATCTGGAAGCTTCATTTGGTTCAAAATGCAGTGGCCCGCACGGTTTTACACAGGCCTAGATTTGTGCATCTGTCACCTCTTTTGCGGGAGCTGCATTGGTTGCCAGTTTGCTTCTGGGTCCAATTCGAGGTGCTGGTTATCCCCTGTAATGCCCTACATGGCTTGGGGCCAGGTTATCTGAAGGGCTGCCTTTCCCCAGGTGCATCTACCTGGCCCACCAGAGCGGGGAGGCAGGGGATGTTGCAGGTCCCTTCAATGAGGGAAGTCCATCTAGTGGGACCGAGAAAAAGGGCCTTCTCCATGGTGGCTCCCTCCCTATGGAATATTCCCCCGGAGATAAGACTGGCCCCCACCTTGATACTTTTCCAGAAGGCCCTGAAGACGTGGTTTTGTCAAGAGGCCCGGGGACCCCAGGATGATACGGAGCCAATCAAATGTTTGTTGCTGCAAGGGCGGTGGGGGATGGGGTTTCATTGGTTTTTGTATTATGGGTTTTAATTCTGCAAGCTGCCTGGGGTCACTGTGTGTGAGTCAGGCAGCCATATAAATTTGTTAAATAAATAAATAAACAGACAGACAGATTTTAAGGTACAGATTTGCAAAAACAAACAAGCATCCTCAAGTCTTTGGGTATAAACCAGAGCAATAAGATCCTAAAGGTGGTTTTTCCAAATAACAATTACTGGAAAACTGAATGTGGGCTAAATTATTAAACCAAATTTGCAACAAGTATTTTTAAAATTATATTTAACAGTGGAATGAGAATTACAATGTATCTGAGATCTTAAATAGAACTTCTGTGAGTTCTAGATCCCCAGCTTCATCACTGCAATCTTAGGTTTCAAAGTAAGAAACTGAAACAGAGGTAGAAAACAGAAACTAGTTAGAAGAAACTATCAATTAAGAACCCAGAACATATGGAACTGAATTTTATACTCTGCCAATACTTTATTGGGAGATAAAGTGATCTTATGGTCAGCTAAAAAGATAACAAATATATAAAGGAAAGGAGCAATGGGCTGTCATCCTAGAAATAAAGTTGATCGCAGATCAGTTTGTCCTGTGCCATCAAGTTTTATCCATTCAAGGAAAGACAACCAGTAAGAGAGTAAGAAATGGACAATAAAAAGGAAGAAAAAACTAGCACCTCGACCTCATAAGGAAAATAATGCAGATTGGAATTTTCCAGTTCATTTATGAGGATCCATATTTGGCAAAGCTTACACGTGTGAGAAGAGCCATGACCATTAAGAATGTTTTAAAAGCTGAAGGCCCAGTTTATTAAAATATATGCTGTGATAGAAAGTGTGTATCGCTGTGATTTTTCTCCTTACGAAGGGGGAAAGATACTGCCTAGGTACTGCCTAGGTCAGTGTTGTCCAAACTTGGCCACTTTAAGACGAGTGGACTTCAACTCCCAGAATTCCCCAGCCAGCATGGCTGGCTGGGGAATTCTGGGAGTTGAAGTCCACTCGTCTTAAAGTGGCCAAGTTTGGACAACACTGGCCTAGGTTGAAAGAGAGCACCTAAGCGGATCAAACTTCTGCCACAGAAAAGCAGGGTGGAGATGAAAGAGAGGCCCAGGAAGGGAATCCTTTGCGTGCTGTCACTATTCTTAACACTCCTAGAGATTCAAAGGATAAAAAGTCCAACAAATTTGCATTTCCCAACAAATTCAAAGGTAGGTATAGAGTTTTGGAGAAGACCTAAAAAAAAAGCCACACAGTGACTCTGGGACTGTGCTGAGTATGGCTGGAATGAAGGAAAGAATGAATAAATCCTAATTCGTGAAAAAGCCCTTACAGAGAGGCTAAATCAGTGTTTTTCAAACTTGGCAACTTTTAAGACTTGTGGACATCAACTCCCAGAACTGCTGGCTGGGGAATTCTGGAAGTTGAAGCCCACACATCTTAAAGCTTCCAAGTTTGAAAAACACCGCTAAATCAAGGTCGAATAATCTGTGGAGCCTGAGGCCTCCCTGCAAAATTGATGCTACACTATTAATTTTTTTAATGTGACAGAAAGAGGAAAACTATTTAGGAAGCAACTAATCATAACTGTACAATTCATTATATTTCATTTTTGTCCTGCCTTCTGTTGCCCTACCCCTGCCTAATTCTTCAAATGCAACCTCCAGTATTGTCTAGCACTCAAAGCCAAATACAACTCTTGGCCTAGAAAAGCCCTTGATTGCATTTAGATACATTTTAAAAAGCAAAGGCTAACAAAGACAGGGATACCAAGTAAACATGTTCTGATACAATTCTGAATTCATTGGCTTCCTAGGAAGGTGATAATTCTTCATGACTGGGCAGTTTTTCCTGTCAAGGCTCCAGACTGTTTTATTTAAATGTTCTGCTTAAAAAGCAAAGTTTAGCACTTTTTTTAAGCTCAGAAACTGGAAGATGGATGGATGATATTCTACTCTTTAATATTCCTTCAGGAAGGTTTGCTGCTTATTTTAAGAGATCCTTTTTCATTCAAGTTGTCTGAGTAGGAACTTTCAAATGCTTTCATATTTTCTTGCTACCAGCAGCATGCAAAGTATTCAAGCGGATGCATTCTAGTAGTCAAGGAAAGAATCACTGAGTCCAACCCCTTATTTGGAACAGAAATCCAAATTGCAGCCATCCAGACAGGTGGATGTCTAGCCTTCATTTAGACACATCTTGTGAAGGATGCTTAACTACTGCCCTGTTTAGTGACCGTTCAAAGTTATGATGGTGCTGAAAAAGTAATTTTACTACCAGTCCTCACACTTATGACTGCCATAGCATCCCCGCAGTCACATGATTGAGATTCAAGTGCTTCTCAACTGGTGGACATTTATGACCATCGCAGAGTCCCATGGTCACATGATCACCATTTGCAAGCTTCACAGCTGGCCTCTGACAAGCAGATTCAATGAGGAAGCCAGTAGGAAGTCACAAGTCGCAGTCACATGATGTCTCATTTAATGACCATGGTGGAAGTGAGGTCATAAGTCTGTTGCAGTCATGTGATATCTCGCTTAACAACCGCATCACTTACTGACAGAGTTGCTAGTCCCAGTTGCTACTACCGGTATCTTTTCCAGCTGTCTTTTCTCAAGGCCAAACATACTTAGCTCCTTCAATCATTTTTTATAAAACATCATTTCTAGTTTCCTGATCAAGCTCATTGCTATTTTCTAAATCTGTTCCAATTTCTCCAATTGGCTTCTTGAAATGTGATGTTCAGAACTAGACCCTTACCGAAAGTAGTGTCTGATATGCAGAGACTGAAATGGAAATTGTACAACCTGTGAGTTGGGGAATATTACTTTCTGTGATTTGGCAAATATATATGTATGACTATTCTCACTTGCATTTGCCTTTTTTCAACCGCATCACCCTAACTAATATGCAGGTTACTATTAATTACTCTTCCAGGGTCATTTTCTCAAACCTCACTGCAAAACCAAGTATCCCCATTGTCTCAATAGATTTCTCTTTCCAATGTGAAGCACTCTGCATTTTTTTCTTTTAAATTTCCTTTCATTCATGTCAGTTCATTGCTGTAACCCAGTGTTTTCTCAAACTCGGCAACTTTAAGATGTGTGGACATGGCTGCCTGGGGAATTCTGGGACTTGAAGTCCACACATCTTAAAGTTGCTGAGTTTGAGAAATACTGCTCTAACTTACCAAGATTGTTTTGAATTTTATTGCTCTCTTTTCCCCGCTCATTTCATGTGCTTAGGATGGTATCTGGATCGAGATGCAGGATAGTAAGAGAGAAAGAATGGAAGAAGGCCATACATCATTCTGTGCATCTTATCTGACTCTTTCATCCTAAATAGGAATTGTGGAAGATCATGACAAAGAAGGTTTCTTTTGGGATGACAAGACACCTCCCACACGGTCTTCTTACATAGCTGCTATAGTGAGATTAACATTAGAAGAGGTTGAGATCCTTTTGCTAATCCATCACAAGAGGCATAGAATGCCCTTATTTCATTCCTCATCTCCCTTATGAAGATTAAAATGCTTGATTATGCATTTTACACTTGACTGTATATTTAGAAGTAAAATTGGGTCTGAACTGTTTTTGTTGTTGACTGAATTTTGTTATGCATTTTTTCAGAGCGATTTGTTTGTATTAATTATTTCACAAATTCAAAACTGTAAGCTGCCTTAAAGATTAACAAGTAAGGGGGATCGATTGATTGGAAAATGTGGTTCAAAGTGCAGAGATTTGGCTGGTTCAAGGTATATGCAGAGGCCATGCTGTGCTCTGTGAGACTTCCTACTGAATGTACTTAAAACATAGAACTGCCGTGTTTTTTCCTTTGTAGTACTTTAATTGTTCCATTGTGGGAAGAAAACGAACAGGTGAGGTGTTCTCTATTGCTGCATCTTAATTCTGGGAAGAACTTCCCTGCTGAATTTCTGCACACTGCTGAAAGCAAAGGTGCCCTAAAAAAAGAGAGAAAAGTTGGCAATCCTAACTTCATCTCTTCTCTGTAACGATGGGTTGAAAATGGAGTCAGTGCAACCTTCTCTTTGCTATAATGCATACGTGTTGAGCAGAACCAGCTGTTTCCGAGCAATTCCCAGCATTGCAAAATGCCATTTCTCTCCTCCCTCACAAGCAAAGCTCACACACCTGCTGTGATTTCTTAGTGAAATTATAAGAATCGGCAACAGAATTTGCTGCATTTAATGTAAAGCCGTAAATCTGGGTTGTGCTTTCCCCCTCTTCAAACGTGCTTATTTTGTCATCTTGTTTTTAAAAACAGTCCTCTCTTTATATTCTTGTCATAAAAATACAGAGGGGCATGGTTTCTCAGTTTATAGCCAGACCCTATGTATCTATCTTTCTTAATCCAAAATGGTGGATTGAATGTGTTTAAAACCCTGAGTGGGTTTCTGAAAAATGTGAGTGACAGGTTGCTTTCTTTAGAAAATTGCATTTTATTCCTCATGCAAATATGTAATGCTGCTCAAGAGTATCAAACTCTCAGCAAGATGCTACAATTTTGGGCAAATCGGTTTAAGAGTGCTTCAGAAGGCATTATGTAGCATTATTAATCAGATGGCATTATGCGGCCATCTCATCTTTCCCTCTTTAGCAGAGCTGAAGCAAAAGAGAAGAAGGGTTTAAAAAATGGGTGAATTTGAGAGGGATGGCAATGTTGTACTAAAATCCCACAAACAGGGCAGGACAGCTGCACAGTTCATCTGAAAACATGCTGAATTACACAATGTTCATAGCATTTATTATGAAACACAGACAAGTAAGAATCCTACATAATTAATATGTGCTAATAATTCTTTGATCTGCAAAATTCTTTTCCCATCACAATTATTTTTTTCCTATGGTATGAACTGAGATAAAATAAAGCAAAGAACTTTGGAGGAAAAAAAAGACCATCTCACAGAGGGAAAGAGAATGAAAATAATATTTTTTTCTGAGCCCTGTTCTGTAGAAGAACACTTCAAAGGTCATAGTAACCAGCTATTGTACAAGTGCATAAAGTACAATATTACGCGAAGGTCCCTATATTGCCATTAAAGCACTGTTTTTTTTTTTGTTTTTTTGGGTCAAACACATTATTTCAATTCAGTTTGTTCAGTTCTAGAATGCTTTGTTCCCAACATGATTATGGGTCTCAGAGAAGATGTACCAAATTAAAAAACAACAACAATAAAATAAAAATAAATTGAACTAACAGATCCTACCCAAAAGCTACTGCCTAAGAGTTAATATTTCTTTTTGAGCTTTTAATGGTTCTGGTCTCAACAACATAACTAGGTAACTTTAGAAAGTACAATTACCAGCATCAGAGGATGCCTTTTTAATGTGCTTTATGGATTACTACACCAAAAGGGAATTATTTATAAGAATGTAAAGGTCTTGGCATTTCTGTTGGGAAAAAGTCATTCTGTGTGGAAGTGTTTTATTTTTATTTTGTATATTTTCTTGATATTTTGTATTTTATGTAATTTATACTGATTTACATTCTGTTAAATCCAAGAGGCTTGGGGCTGGTAATAATCCTGATTCAAGATTCATGGGCAGAAAAATCCAATGGCAAGGAATGGGGATTATCTCATTTTATTTTCTGCCTTCTATGCCCAATTGGTTTGGATTTTTTTTTTGTTTCTTTTGTTGTCTTCATCACTATTTTTATTTTTAAAACCTCTCCCATTGACCTAAGTGGTGTCCTGGGATTAAGTGCTGCTATAATTTATGGGTTGCTTCTGAGTGTATCAGGATAACAAGCGAGCTTTGCAGATCTAATACCTACCCTGATTTACCTCCAACATGCTGTCATTCCTCTCTATTTATGCCAGGGGTCTTATTGCAGAAGAATTATTGAGGTGAGCTTTATGCTGTTCCAACAAGGTAGCCTCCAGGAGCAAGGGTTCTGTATCCACCAACCTGTCTCTATATCCCATGGAAAGAGTGGTATGTAGTATTCAATGGCTGAATATCCTTGATCTAGAAATCCTTCTAATGACCATAGGCTTGTTGTTAAAATTCCATAAATAACAATAAATAAAATATCATATTACTATCAATGCATCTATTAGAAAGTACTAGACACATTTTTAATCATAGAATACTACTGGACAATCTCCAAGGCTCTTATTCACAGAGATAGGACAAACAGCTAATAAAGGCTGTCCTAAACATGCCAGTTTGAGTGGATGGGGAACCTGGTTTCTGTTGGGCTACATTTCTTCAGGGGTTATAATCCAGGAGTTCTTGGTATGGTACCAGAGTGCCCCCTAAAGCATGTGACAAACTGACACCATGCTGAGAAACAAATAAATGGGATTCAGCTTTTATTTCATAAAAATCTTCCCCCATGTGAGTTCGTTTATAGAAAAAGAAAACTGGAGAAAAGTGCCCAGGAGAAAAGAAGAATTAGATAAGAAGAAACGAGAATGGAGGATTCCTAATTTGACCCTATTCTGTTCTACTACATCCTTAGGGTGTGTGTGCTTTCCAATAAATTTGAGGATAGTGCAGTTTCCCAAATAATAAAGATGTATTTCATCTGTAGAAGGGACAGAAAATACACAGTGTTAATACTTTGTGGAGATACTTGCTGCCTTGATGGTAGACTTCGGAGTCCTTGAGAAGAAACCAGTAATGTTTGATCAAGAAAAGTTAAATAGCAATCATGTTAATGTAGCAATAAAATAAAATGTTTTGTGTATGTTAGAAGTGGTGAAATTGAGGACTGCATGCACACCCCCCCCAGCAAGGATGAAAAGGGTGTAGGATTATTTGCAGAAACTTAAGGCATCCATTTCTTCCCTTAAATTCTCTCTCCCTCCCCCCAGCAAATTGTGCCACTTTCCCCCATTTTGGAGTTTTTTAAACAGCAAATTGAAACTCTTAGCCTCTGCAAGACTTAAAATGCCAGTGTCGTACCTAAAATGTCAACTCCCTTTTTTCCATTGATTTCATAATGTTGGTGATCACATCTCCTGCAATCCTCAGGCAGAACAGAAAGAAGAAGTGAATCCCTCTGTCTGAAATATGGTGTTAATCTTCCTGTACATGCTTGTAATTTAAATTAGGTACTGTCTTCATTGTCTTGCATGACACATAGATAATCCCCCAGATTGTGGTTTCCTTCAAGAGGCTTTCTGGTCCAGTGCTCACTTTGTGGTTCACTGTCAGTCTGGATTCTAATTCCCCTTTTCTTAACTTGATTCCGTTTATTATAATGCATATTGCAGATGCTGTGCTTTGCAAGCCCATTAGAAGAAAATGTAGCTCATTCAGTTGCAGTTGGAATACAATTTTGATATAACTACATTCATCTATTCATTTAATTGATCACAATGTCTGCAGATACTTAGCTATTTACTGAAAGTGGTGATGCATCTTTAGCATTTCTAAATCCTGATAAAAATATATAGCCAAACACAGCCTTAGTACCACTAAGGGGATTCTTCCTTCACATTATCTTGGGAATTATAATTTAGTTAGATACATGTACTTATAGGATCTTCTCTTAGAGATGACCACATCTCCCCAATGACTATTCTAAGAACTTTCTGGGGAGAGGAAACAACTCTTTCAAACCAATGTATTCTGTAATATGATTATGTCAAATGCCCTTCTGATTATCCCATTTTTGGTAATCTAGTTTAGTGGGATTAGAGATCCCTCCCAAAAGAATATAGTTATTTATGAAAAGCACTGGAGCTACTTTGTCTTTGGGCTCATCTCATGTCCCTCATATAACTACAGCATGAGGATGCACTGCTAACCATTTTCAGAAAATATATTATCTTTCTCTCATCTCCTGTCTACCATGGGGGCAGTTTATATTTGTCATTAACTGTCCCAGTTTTAAAATAGTGTTTCCGCTGTCTTTCCAACACAAGGCTTGCCATAAAAATAATCTACAGTGCCTCTTCAGTGATGTCAGTGTTGATGCTGTCAGAAGCTGGGCCACTTGCGGGCAGTGCAGGAACACACCCTCCTCTCTGATCCTGAGGCACTGTTTTCAAGGTCCATCCCACAGGGACGTCCCTGCAGGGGAATGTCATGGCACTGCTTAAGAGCAGCTTCCAAGTGCTGGTTGTTACCTCTGAAACCCTTCAAGGCCCAGGACATGGATATTTTTTTGGGGGGGGGCTGCCTATTCCCAGCGATTTATGCATAGAAAAAAAAAAAGGTTACTTCCGAGTTTCTCCTGTGAGAGAATGTCATTTGCAAGTCCTACAGAAGAAGGTCTTCTCAACTGCTGCTCTCTTTCCCTGGAACAACATTGCTCCAGAGATCAGAATGGCCCCCTCCCTCCTGAATCTTTGAAAATCTAGTAAGACTGGATTTTAAGGGGTCTGGGAAGTTGTTTTGATTTCTCCTGCAGGAGTATGTTTATGAGACAGGTCGTTAGTGAGGCTTGGGACATTTTGATTATATATTTCTTATGTACTTTGTTTTTAATCTGACTACTGTATTGGGTGTATATATGGTGCAGAGTCAGGTATGATCTAAGCAACAGATTAAACCAGTGGATAAATGAGCAAATTAATAAATAAAGATTAGTAGTAGTTGTTGTTGCTTCTGGCTTAATTATGAATTTTCTCTCTCACACACAAGAAAATAAGTAACAGGAATGGAGGTGTGATGGTTAAGGGAGGAAGGAGAATCACACCGTGGGTCTCTCTCTAGGGCCCTCTGAAATTAGGAATTAACAGCAGAGCAGGATATATTCTAAAATCCTTGCAATTTCATCTGATTTATGCTTACCTCACAATCAGGAATGCTTTGTGTGAGTCATGCACTTTCCATGTGGCTTTTGATAATGTTATTTATATACTATGGTGAACAATGTATGTGCATTCCTGAAGTGGCTATCTGCTATATTTCATTTTATTCAAAATGTTAATTTATATATGAGGAATTGGCCAGAACCATCTTAATCCAGCCATGCTGGCATTTAAGATTTTATGTATTACTAGATCCCATCGAGTATTTTTTCCTTTTATACTGAGTACTGCTGGAAATCAGTAGTCATGATTGCTTTCCCAAAATATGTTCTACATGTAACTTTCCCTACCCTTTGCTTTTAAAAATACACCTGCTCCTGTCTCCTTCTCCTGTCAAGTCTTGCCAACCACAGGGATTCCATTCTTGAAAATGCTCACTTTTTTAAAAAAAAAAAACTTGATTGGGATTGCATAGGCAAATGGGGACACTGTCAAAACTCATTCTGAGATTTACTACTTACTTTGTAAATAAACTTGGCTATAAGAGCCAGGTTGGTGTAGTGGTTAAGGTATCAGGCTAGTACCCTGAACTGTGAGTTCTAAGTCCCACCTTAGGCATAAAGCCAGCTGGGTGACCTGAGGCCAGTCACTCTCTCTCAGCCCTTGGAAGGCGGCGGCAATGGCAAATCACTTCCAAAAAACCCTGCCAAGAAAGCAGGCAGTCACCAGGAATAAAAAAATGACTTGAAGGCACAGAAATATAATATATTATCTTGGCTACTAGTGCAGTTCTTCCCAAGAAAGCCTGAGTAAGTCTGGCAATGCTCCTGCTTTATCTGCACAGTTAAAGCTGGTGCATTCCTAAAACTCACCCTGGACTTTGCTGCTCACTTTTCTTATACAAGTTTAAGAACACCTGGGACATATAGATTAACATTTAATTATTAAAGGTCAGTGGTATGTTTATTTCTTGCCCAAAGCTAACCCCAACTGAATTTTTAGTTTAATTCATGGGGAGAAGGGGTGTCACACAAATTCATTTGTCATTTAAGGAGTCACTAATTTTGAGAACCACTTTGCTAACATATGCTCACTTGTTGGCATTTCCTCCAAATATACTTTGGTTTTTGTGATTTTAAAAAGTGGATATTGCTGAATTTTAGCAGGTGCCATGGATCACATTGTGTTGTTCCTCTTTAAATCTGAGGGGGATTTCTCTAACGTCCCTCTTCTCTTGATCTTGAGGATTTATCAGCCTCCCTTCTTTAAATCTTCATTGTCACTTTGTGTGACATCACGCATATTATTTTATTTTCCTTTTCAATGATAATCTATACTGATGTGCAATATGGTAGACATAATATCAGACAAAAATGGGGAAGAGTGCACAAGATTGTGTCACTTTGCCTGGGGCAAAATATGTTCTTTTTTTATTTTGCGGGCAACTGTTTTCTACATGACCATTTAGTTATGCCTGGATGAGGCTCTTTGGTTCCTCCTGGTTTACTTCTTTGTCTAAAACAACTTCTTCCTATCAAATGGACCAACTCTTTCCAGGCACTTAGGCACTGTCACACTAATCATGAGAAATAACTGCAGAATAAACAACCTTCTGTAATTAAATGAGACTGAGTAATATATCTATCATATTCCATTCTTGTTTCAAGAGAAAGAAAAATCAAAGCAGTGAAATACTTCATTTAGAGGAGATACTGTATATCCACACACTCTCTCTCTCACACACATATACATATAGATCAGTGTTGTCCAAACTTGGCCACTTTAAGATGAGTAGACTTCAACTCCCAGATTTCCCCAGCCAGCATGGGGAACAATTCTGGGAGTTGAAGTCCACTCATCTTAAAGTGGCCAAGTTTGGACAACACTGATATAGATGGAAGAATTGAAGGGAAGAGGCAACCTTTAAGAAAGAAAATGGCTAAGCTCCTGTCAGTTGCCAAGGATTACTGGGTACTGGCACTTATATATGAAGTATATTTTCTTAACAAGTAGGAATCTAATGGATTAGATCTTATCTAATTATGGATTCTGCATTAAACTGGGGCTCATACTGTCTGTGGCTGCTGCTGGCATAATTAAACTTAATGTACTTTTAATGATGTCGTCTTAACTCATATATGATTAGAAACAAGCGAAGATGAGCTGTCACCAGTCCAGGAGAGCCTCTTTCTGCAGCTCCTGATGGGAAATATTAATAATGCCAATTTCACGGTTAACAACATTGGTTTTGATGTGAAGACTGCTTGTCACACTATTGGAGCTAATCTCAACTGAGCTAAAGCTGAGGAGGTTCCGTCATCTTGCAGGCTCTCCACAGAGCAGTAGAGCGTGGCTTTTTAAGTGAACATTCGGTTTGCAAAATGACAGATAAGCTCCCAACTAAAGCCAGCAGCTTCTAAGAACAAAATGACACTAGCATCCAAGGCCACCTTCTGATATTTGTATTTTGTTGTCATCCTGAGTTCTGAGTGCTTGCTAGCCATGCCTTGATTCCACCCTCTTTGCCCCTTATGACAGAGCGGTTTTGATTTGGAACTTAGAACTGAGACGGAGAAAATTTGGACATTACTTAGAGGCCTATTAAATTGGGTCCAAAATCACTCTCTCTCCCTGTAGTTAAACAATTCCACTTTAGTTTTTACATTTAAATAAATATATGGCATATGGATTTTGTGGCTTGGCGTGGCTGCTGTTCTGCTGATGTGAGGCAGCCACTGGAGTGAAGAAAAAGAGAGGGAAAAAAAAGCTCACTTCTGGCCTTGAAGGACAGCTGCACTGTCACAAAGCCTGATGAGCTGACCTGGCTGCTAGCCAAGGCTGGTGTGGGGCAGATTTTGAGTCAGCAGTCCCATGGGTGCAGTGAAGTATATAGGTGATGGAGACTAGAGCCCTGGGGGGACACCTACCTCCTCAGTTGCTGCGGGACATGCTGCCAATGTAACGAGAGAGAGAGCGAGAGAGCGAGAGAGAGAGAAGAAGTGGAGAAAAGGGGAGGAGAGTAAGGAGAAGAAGGAGGCCCAGGTAGCTCAGTCATAGAGCACAGGACTTCTTAATCCCAGGGTTGTGGGTTTGAGCCTTGTACTTAATTCCTTGATTGTACTGAATTCCTTCCATAGCAAATTTACATCATAGCATTCTACTTACTCCCTTTCTGTTTTGTTAGCTAGAAGGCTGTCTTCCAGCAAGACATTTAAAAGGAATTCTTTAGCTCCAGTTAGTTTTACTAACCTATCTAAGTGTGAATATATGTCTAGAATATATATGTGAATGATATATATTATTAGATATGTAGGCTAGTGACATGTGGAAATGTATTTGCATGGAATAAGCATCTTATTCGACTAATGATCTTATGATATTGCCAGCTGTGCAGGACAATCCTACTCATACCAAATTAGAATAGTTTAAATACCCTAGCAATGCTTTTGAAATTAATTGAAAGTACTTTGCTAACCATTGAATAGTCAACTGAAAAACCTAATAATATAAGGACACCATATTACTGTGTCATAATCTACAAACAAAGTGATTCTATACTTAATTTGCCAAAGAAACCATGTTTATATGCCAGGGCAAGACAACAGGGTACACTAAAATTGAAACCATATACCGAATATTTTTTTTTAGGATGTGTGCTGCAGTCAAAATAGATGATGAAGATGAGGTGGATTTCTTCTTTACAGCATAAGTAGCTAATAGGCATAACCATCAGAATTGCTAATGCAAAAGCAGATCAGAATATCCATTCCAAAACAAGGAAAATAGGTGGTGCTAAGTGGTCTGACTTGGAAAAAGTTGCCTCCACACATTACCCAAAAATAGCACCCAGGTTAATAAACTGCACAAGTTACGTTGAGCCAGGAGAAACAGTTTATATCACATTTATGGAGAAAAGACATGGCAAACATTAAGGAGCTCCTATAGAAGGAAAAGAATCCCATTGGTTTGTGTGGGTAGTTAGGATTTGGAGGACCAATGTGCCTCGCTCGTGTTGAATGGCATCTGCTATTTTGATGCCCGCTCCCCTAACGGGCCGAGGTCCCTTTGGAGCTCTTGGCAGTTCCTTATTGCAGTCCATTCATATCTTTTTAGAAAGTTTGGTTCATTGTGTGGAGGGAGAAATGTTTTATGATGAGCTGGATCAGTCAGCTAGATTACATGTAAAGAAACTGGCTAAGATTTCCAAGAAGTCACATTCTGTAGTCAGATACGTGAACACAATAGTACAAATTCACATATACAATGAAAGAAAAACTATCGAGGAGAGAAGAAGACGTGCATTCAGTTTACAGAAATTGTACATTGTACTTTGTAATGTTTGAATTCAATTTTATATGGGAAAAACAGGAAGCAGCATGTGATGGTGGTAATTTAGAAGTTATAATGCAACACTGTGAACTCTATAGCATTAGTTTTATTTATTTTTTTAAACTATTTGAATGGATACAGCTTTAGGAGAAAAGAGCTTAAAATTTGTGTAATTGCTTTAGTAGAATGAAAAAGCTAGTGCTATTCACCGCAAATAATTCTAAAAATTACTGGCACAAATCTGAAAAATGTATAGACTTTGAAATGTCAGCAGGTCAAATGAATCCATTTGGTTCATTTAACTTCCATCTTAATATTTCCCCTGTTTATGGCCTAAACCTTTCAGAAATAATTATGCATGCTTGAATAATTCATTACGTATGATGAATGAATAATAAATCATTATTTCAGATTTATAGCAGTAATCTGTATTACCATGTAAATGTTAGGAACTATGAAATGCTATGAAATGAAATTTTGAGACCGAAGCAGAAGAGACTGAAGCAATGAAAGCTGATTGGGTTTTTGGACTGGCAAAGCTTCATACTGTGAAAGGAAAGACTTTGGTTCCTTATCAGGTTTGTAAAGACAATGTAAAATATACTCAGAGTACACTAGTGCTTCCTTTGAATTACAGCTATATGACAGCCACTAGCCTTCCTCAGGCATGGCAGTAAGTTGTGAGATTCAACTTGCATTCAGGAAAAGCAACTGCAATGGAGAACTTTCTCTGTCCTCAGAAGATCTTCACATGATTAAGGTCCACTCAAGTGAAGAATCTCCACCAACAGAAGGGGATTATCCCTACAAACTTTCATTCTTGATGCATGAGGCTCTGAAAATTCTCACACAGTCTCTGAAAACCTAACATGATAGAAAATCTCGCAGTTACAGAAACAAAAGACAGATACAGAACAAAAGAAGATGGGAAGGAAATAATATTATTTCTTTATAGAAGGCTTGTTCTTAAATCACAGCAGTTGATGAAATCCTTTGGTTATGGCTTCCTACTTTCTTCAATAAATATTACTTATCTGTAGTTCTTGAATTTCTTGTGAGATTGCCTAAATGTTTCATTCCTATGTGTGGGGTGAAGCCTCCACAGAGGGTGACACAAAGGAGGTAGGGCTGGCATGTTTTCTCCCCTTTCTCCGAATGCAAGTAGAATGTTACCATTTTTTACAACACCTGAAGGAGACTACTATTCATACATTAGGATAATGACTAGAATTCCAACATGACACTACGTCTATCAGACAAAATCCATATCCTTGCACATATATGGGTGCCTTCCTGTCAGATGGCGTGCGTATATAAATTGTGTACATACAGCTATTTGTCATAAGTTCCAGATTTGCTGTCACAAGATCTTATGAGCTTCTGAAGACCTCTTTTTTTTTTTTTTTAAGTAAATCATATCATTTACAAAGTACAAGTGTCTGATTTGGGATTATACTGCTAGTTGGTTTAGAACTGAGATATCAACTGGTAGCTCATATGCTAGATCTATTACTCAAGTAAATTTTACACAGCCTTTCTATCCCTGCCATTTTTTCTCTTAACTCATAATAGGAAAAACAACAACATCACTTTTTTTCAATCATAGTGAGAGGGATTCTAATATTTCTACTGGATGTCCCTTGGGTTTCACAGGCTTGAGAACCCATGGCCCATAGAAGTGTTTAATAGTTGGAGAGGCTGATTTTTATTATGGACCCCGCATCCAAACATGAGGTTGGTTTATGCAGCAGATGTGCTTGTGTCTGCTGGACTGAGGAATGGTGAGGTTCCTAAGATGTAAAAATTGACCACGCTGGACTAAGACCAACATCTTTTGGAATTAGGGCAGGGTTCAATAATCAGTTAAAGACAGACAAGTCACGTCAAATGAAATGAACTCAGCAAATGAAAGTAAACTGAAGTTCTCATCAAATATATATTATTTGATGTGTTATTATTTAGACTGCATCCTTCCTTTTCTTCAAGGAATTCAGAACACTGCATGGGGTTCTCCTCATCCTCCTTTATTCTCAGGACTCTTAATCTGAGGATCCAAACTCACTGACTGAGTTTTATGGCCATTTGGGGATTTGAACCTGGTTTTTTGAATCTGTCCTAATTTAACACTTACACGACTATATACTGAGAACATTGCATCTGATTTGTTAACTTGTGTTGGATACATCATCCCCATTCACCAAATTGTTTCATCATGTTGCAGAATAGAGGAGGGGTCACCTGGAATCCTACTTTCCACCTCTGTTCTGCTATTATTATATATATAAAAGGGCTAAAGCTGGAACAACCCAAAGTCAATCTCTTTGGGAGTCTCTATGCTAATTACGTACAATATTGCTTCTATTGGCTTTGGAAAGTTCTGTACTGTTTGATATTTAGACAAAGATATAGATAATGTAAATTCTCGCCTATTGTTCATCTCTCTCTCTCTCTCTCTCTCTCTCTGTGTTTGCATACCTTTTATCCTGTCTTTGCCAACTGTTTTGATGTGTGATATTTAATAAATAAACATTAATCTTCTTCCTCTTCCTCTTCCTCTTCCTCTCCTTCTCCTCCTCAAGTAGTGTGTGTGTTTGCTCTAATCTGGGTCTAGGGATTGATTGGGAGGATGCTGGGGGCAAATTAAACTGGAAATTACCCACAATAATTTCCCAGCAAACTGAACCCTTCTATCAATTTCTGCTTTCTGAAAGTAACTTCTGTTAATAAATGGAATGTTTTAAAACGGTGTCAAAACCAACAAATCAGCCTTTGGGACAAAGTGGCTTTTAAGCCTTCTGTCAAGAATGCAGTGATTTCTCATTCTGCTTATACGAACAACATCACGTACCTTTTATCTAAGAAGTCTGGATGTATAGAAGACAATATGCCATTAATTCTGATGCCAGACTGAATGAAGGAGGAATTACTGGCAAGGCAGTTTAGAAAGCGTGTTAAACCATCCCTGTAGAGTAATGAACACACTTTGTGACTGTTATATTATCTCATATTGATTCCCAGGAATGAAAAGTTACTCTGACCATCAGCCTGTGCCATCACACAGACCGTGCGGCTAATAAAAGAGATGTGCATCCTGTATATTATTATTCCAGAGAGAGTGCTGTGTAACATTAACTTATTAAATCTCAGAAATAACTCTCACAGTAGGAATTAAGCGTATTGCAGACTGGCAGGTACAGCACCGCATAATGAATGTGCCTTGCACATTTTTAGGGAATAGCAGTCCAGATCTGGATGGTTCTGCGTACTTAAGTTTTAGGCAGTGAACAAATCCAGTCCAATCCATTATAATCCATCACTGTAAAGTCTGTGGCTACATGTGTTCTGTGAACTAGAAAACCTGGAAATTATTTTTTTAAAGGAATAATTCCATTTCCAAAAGCAACTGTGAGATGAGGTGCTTCAGCAATACTCCCCAATTTTGACCTGCCATTTTCCAATCCAAAATGTATGTTTCATCCGAAATATAAACTTATGGCCATCTCAATCCACTCAGAATACCATTTCATCATTTTCTACAGTGTGGATATTTCCTTTGTCCAAACATGTCATTTCTTTGTGCATATAGTTCTCTGAAATATATCCTATAGAAATCCAGAGTTTTACAGAACAAATAAAATTCAGCATCTTCCATCGTTCAAGGTCCAGGAAGGCTATTGAATTACATTTGGATGTTTCACTAAACTGCAGTTTATTTTAGGTCTGCAAGGAAAAGATTGGAATTTATCACTTTATTTTCTAAACCAGTTTTGTGTAATGCCCGTACCTGGACAAATTAATCATAACTGCTCTTCCCAGCTCTAACTCCAGCACTAAATCTTCTTTCCCAACTTCCCCCTCTTTCCAGGAAACAATAAACAGCGCAAGTAAGCCTTCCTTTCTAAATGTTGAAGAACTGGACAGACAGCAGAGAAAAATTGCAGTCATGCCCAGCATCTTGATTTCCTTCTAGGATGATATTGGGCCCAGATGGATTCTAGGAGATCAAGATCTTGGGAAAGCAGACATTGAGAGAGGTTCAGATAGTTTTTTGAGATCCCTGACCATGATTTAAAAAAAAAACAAAAAACATATCAACAATCAAATGAGAAGGGGAGTGTTGAAAGAAAAAGGTTCAGGGGCCTAAATCTCAGAGCTTAAGGCCAAATCAAGTAGTGTTTTTGACCTCCCTTCTGCTTTGCTCTGTGAACCCAAGTATAGAACAAACTCTTTTCTACATTTTTTTTAAATGGTAGCCCACTGTCTTTGTTGTTGTCTGGTAAGGGAGGAATGTTAGCAGAAAGACACACGGACAAGTGTAGGATACATATCTTGGCTGCAAAAATCTTTGCAATAAATAGATACAGATACACTTTGCTGCCATCCTGTGGTCATCCAGGTTCTTGCAACCCAGTTATGTTAGTACTAGGCATAAGATGCAATTGGGCCCACTATACAAGACGTTAAGCAGATATCTAACAGGCTAATATTACATCTTGGTTTGTAAACCTGGCCTGTTTCATTAAATCATAATCAAGATTAAATACATTTTAAGGGCTTAACTATAACATTAAACTGAAAGTGGAACAAAAATGTCTGATTTGATAGTCCAGAGGGGGTGATGGAATGCACAAGCCTTAGGCTTATGGAAGCCTGATATGTAACAGTAAACCATGGTTAAGCATTATCTATAAATAAGGCTATATAATGAATTATTGTATAATTGAACCATTAGAGACATTCACATTCGAATGAGATGTATAGAACAAATCTACCTATGTTGTTCTAAACTGTGTCAGTCCCCAGACAAAGATTTAGGAGGCATGCAAAAGTTTGTGTATAAAGTGCTTTGAACAGGATTCCTTTAAGGCTTTTCCCCCATGTTATTTTCTTGATTAAAATCAATAATCTCCAGCTACTATTTGCCTAAGACACTGAAGCCCATGGATAATTTCAGTGGAAAAACTGGACAGCCTGGGAGAAGGACTTAAACTCCTAATCTGAAATACCTGCTCTGCCCCAAAGATGATGAATTTAAACCTCCTACCTCTCTCTTTCTAAGGATCTCATCAACTCCATCAACTGATATTTCATTTGGTTTTCCCCTTCTTCTTGATGGTTTGTTCTTCCTTTACTTCCTGTATATGACCAAACCATACAGGTAGTCCTTGTTTAGCAACACAATTGGAACCGGCACTTGGTAGTTAAGTGAAGCAGTCAGTAAGTGGAAATGTGACAGTGCTTATGATCTTACTTCAGTTTTTCTTGCTTTACAGACCTGCAAACATTGTAAATGCGAAGATTGGTTGCAAATTTACTTTTTCATCACCATCGTAACTGTGAGCAGTTGCTAAACAAGGCAATTGCTAAACGAGGACTACCTGTATCAATGTTTCTTTAGTCACTCTCTTTTATATTTAACCCATGTTCAGCACCCTTTCATTCTCTGGCCTATTTCTTTTTGTTTTACCACACACACTTCTAAAGTACTGCATTCAACTTACTATTATGTTTTTTCTAATGTACCCACTTCCATACAGCCTAATGAGTAGGAAGCATTTTTGCTTCTCTTAACGAACATCAATTCCTCACATACTACTCATTGCCTTTCTAGTAGTATTTACATGTTTTAAAATTTCAGCATCCATTTCCTCATCTTTAATAAACATTTTACCAAAGTATACACATTCATCTACTTTCTCTTGTTTCGTTTTTCAAAGATTTAAGTTACACATATTCACTCCATTTCTGTGTCAAGCACAACTGCCTTGGTCTTTGATGGAGTAATTTGCAGATCCATTTATCCTCTCTCTTATTCATGCGCTTCTCCATGATCTGCTAAAGAGCACATCCCCCTGCCTAGCATGAATGTACATTGCACTTCCCAAATGCTGCTAATTGTCACTACCTGTACCCTTTCAATCAGAACTCCAAGCCCTTTCCCAACCACACTTGATAAACACTCTAGTAATGTTGCCTTCACTCTGGTTACTTTTTCCTTTGTATAGGGGAACATCATGGCATTCTTCAAATTACCAGGGATAGATGCAGTGTCCACACACATATTAAGCAGCCACTCCAAAAGCATTTTTTAGTATTATTGCCATTCTGTTCTTTCATACGATCTCATGGCCTGAATAGTATATGGTTCACTTATTTCTGAAACCTTTAGGATTAATTTAGGATGCTTTATTTATGCTTTGACTATTTCAAGATTTTCTTGCTTCGTGCTTGTCAAATTCCATGTTCCAGTTTTATACATCCTTGTCAAAGAACAAACTCTTGTGTCAATAGTGGCATCATCAGTGACCAGATTTCCGTGTGGCTTTGGTATGACCGTGTAAGTATCTCCAGATTTATTTGTGAATGTTCAGCATTCCTTTTGAGTAGCTTGAGTGCTTTCTAAAGGTGGGGGTCTCATGATATGGCACCCAAATTTGCCTGAATATGTAAGCTATGCCCATACTGTTTTCTTGGAAATGGTTCCAGGGGATTGCCTTTTTAACGCGATAGGCAGGATCAGTATTTCTAATGATTCTGTGAGCGATGCCTGTGGGAATGAATGCTGTTGGTAAAGTCATCCTTCCTAGTAAAACTGAAAGCAGAGGTGAACTTAAGAGTAATGCAAAATGGAGTTGAGGACAGGTGGGAGCTTGCAGACATAAGGGTTGGCAACTCATCTAGGAGGAGCAACTCCATAATCAAACCCAGAAAAAACTTCTTTCCAACTTCATACTGAACATCAGTTTTGCATAGAGGCAAAACCTTGAGCACTGTGGTAGGCTTTGTCTCTATCACAGGACACATCGGTGCTGTTGTAAATCCTATCCTGACACAAAACACATTGTCACATTTGTGTTTTCACACTGTTGATGCCTATGCAATTGTTACCGTACGTTTTATCTTGCAAAATCTTATAAGCACTAGAGAGCATGTGCTCACATGCTGTCCTCAAAGTGATGATGAATCTATATATTAAAAATAATTCTCAAACATAATTCTTGAATCCTAGACACAATATGCAATATGTTTGCATAGACCTCCAAGGGTGGGGGGTGGATGGGGGGCAAGTGAGGAAACATGGGTCACAATGTCTTGACATAATCTCTGCCCATTATATATGTATGTATGACATAGTGGTGAAGTATAAAGGGGCAGAGTTTATATCATGATGTCCTGATGCATGTCTGTTTGGCATCATCGTGGTTAACTGCAGATACCTCTGAATGTTTCTATTTCAATGGAACAATGCGAATATTCTTAGCTCACTGAAAGAGTATGCAGTTTGCATGTGAAAGTTTCCAAATCCTAGGTATAGCTACATTTTCCTAGAAAAGTCTTCCTGTGACTTTAAAATCACTACATCTATAGTCAACACCAGGTAAATCAGAGGTGTATGTTTTTTTCTGAGTTGCATATGGCCCTGGCCTCAGCCCTTGAGGGGTGTGCTGAGTGCTGCAATTAGAAAAGTAGAGGCTCAGAGACCAATTAATAACCTACATTAAATTTATAAATGAAGCTAAATTTATTTCATATATATTTAAACTCAATTAAAATTAAATATAATTAATATAATTACTCTCCCATCTAATTTGCCACACTGGCACATTACAAATCATCATTTGAAAACAAATTTGGGGGTCCTGAGGAGGCCATACTCAAGACTTTGGGGAGTGACATGAACTGTGATCTTCTGCTGAATCACTTGTGGCTAAAGATGGTGTTTCCATTAATCTGCATGTCAACATTTAATTTAGAATTTGCAGGACTGATTCCAAAGAACGAGAATACTAAGGGAGATGCCAAGACATTAATAAATCTTGAAAAATGTTTATTAAGAAATTTCCCTTGAATACTTACAGCATCAGAAGGATAGGACCCCAAAACAGCTGGGTGAGCCCTAATGGTGGGGAAGATTCATCTTCTGGAACTTGACTCACAAGGAAGCTGGGAAAAAGGGGTGAATCTTATAGCCCTTTTTCCCCACTCCCCCAGTCCTTGAAATTCTCATCTCTTGTTCTGGGATAATTAGCAAGGGGATATTAATGTTTGTATTTACATTCATTGGAGAGGAAGGGATTAGAAGAGAGTACACAAGCACGCAATGGGGAATACACATTGAAAGGAATGCCTTGGCACCTGTTTGCCTAGTGTGCTGGCGGCCCCGATCCTGAAGCCCCTTCAAATAGCACAAGAAAGCCTTTAAGGTGAAACTAAATAGGGTCTTTGACAATTTCAGATAGCAGCACAAGCCAGCCAAGGGTGCTAATTAACCTGTGGCTAGCACCACTTATTAGAGAAGCTCTGCAAAGAAAAGCAGTTCAGGAAGAGGTAGCTTGTTTAAGCAATCTCTCTCCTCTGCAAAGGGGAAAATTCTGTGAAGGGGAAAAGGGAAAAAACAAAAATACAAATTAGGCAGTCAGGTACAGGACAGGTGGGTTGATGGAAAAAGGCAGCTGTTGAGATCATCTCTTTCCATAGTTCAACCATTATTTCAATAGGCCCTGTTTTGGGGGCCTTTTTCTGTAGCTCAGTCATAGATACTCAAGGTAATTCCTTCTCTCTGGCCTGAACTAAACTAAGCAATTTATATGTTTTACTTCAACCTGAATTGCCTTGAAATTTTAAATGCTTAGGGTCAAATGTGACATTATGACTAATGGAATTATTAAATGCAGGTAGCAGCCACCTCATTGATTTTCATCTGAATCAGAGTATTTAGTGGGAAACTCCTAAAATATTATCCTGCATGGGCTATCATTAGTTATAGAAGGCAAATGCTCCCTGGTGCAGCTGTGGGTGAAGATGTGTGAGAATTTACATTCATTCATAAATATGTTATTCTTGCTTTGCAGGCATAATGTACCCCAAAAAACAGCCCAGATTTTAGTAATAGGAGAAAAGATTAAAAGTTGGCCACATGTCCAACCTCCTGCTTCATGGTTGTTTTTCTATTGAGGTTCACTCATGTTTATTTATAAACCTTCTATAGGCACTGAGCCGGGCATCTTTGGAGCAGAATGTTGAACTAGATACAGTTTGGTTTGGTCCACAAATCTTTTCTTATATTTCACTTTCATATCACATAGATAATCTTAAAACTTTCAGTGAGATAAGCATAGGACTCTTCCCTAAGGTTTAATAAACAGCTGTTGTACAGTAGCCATTGCTTTGATCTGGCAAAGATGTCCTTATATTCTAATATTCATATTATTAATTTTTAATTGCTTTTTAAAAGCATTATTTAAAATTTCTTAAAAGAACTACATATTAATAACAGTTAGAAGAACTCTATGGGTAAACTATAAAACTATTTAAAATAAATAATAATGTAAAAACAAAAAAACTGAACTAAAAACTCCTAAAAAAATCTGTGAAAAAAATTACAAATGATGAACTTGGCTTTTTCTTCATCTTTCCCCCCGCTCAATATTTCTGCCTGGAACAATCACATTTTGGTCTGCATTTGGAAAGAAAACCCAGCTCATTTCATTCCAAACCCAGATAAAACATGCATGTTTGGGTTTGGACAAGAGCACCCAAAATTATGTTCTGTTTACTCAGCACATAATTAAGTGCTCACAAGGCCACTGAAAACATAAACATTAAAAGCAAACATTAACATTAAACCATAAGCATTAAAAGCAAAATCCTATCTAGGCCAGCTATGTCTTCCCTCCACAGCCAGATTAAGTATTATTCCAATCACATTCCTCACCAACAAGCACTGAGAAGATGTTCTTTCTGATACTGGCGATCATATAACTATATGGAAGAACATTAAGATGAATTAAGAGATTTTATAATAGTTTGTCCAGTAACTGAGAGCGGTGTAGATGCCCATATTTATTTCTTAACTTACTTCAAAATGTAGAAAGCCAGCCTGCTGTATTTAGGGATCCTTCTGCTCATTTTGCAGATCCAGCCATAGGTACCTGCTTCCAAGTACTGCGATGCCAGGACCATCCAAGACGCATCACCATGTCCTTATTGAGGCGCAAGAGAAAATTTAATGATGAAGCTGCTCAACTCACAAAGAGCAGTAAAGCACCTTCAAAAGTTAAGGATGGCATTTTCAAGATTCAAAGAACATTCTGGAAATCTGATTATTTATTGGCTGAGAAGACATTTATTATTTCTACATATTTAGATGTTCTTGGATTCCTGCTTTTCTAATTCCATTGGAGGAAAAGATGAGAGAAAGGCAATTTTCCTCCATGAGTTCTTAAAGCTAGTTGGTTTCTAGTGTTCAGTCCTGTGTTCACGTTCAGCTATATTAATGCAATTTTGTAGTCATGAATTTTATTTAATATTTTCCTTAAAATTATGGTAACATCCAATTTTGATAGATTTCCATCACTCTCAATTAGGGCATGATATTTCCTTTTGATTGCAGCCATTAACGTTCTGTTCCTGAGGTCAGAGCAGTGATGTGATCTGCAGAAATGGATTTTTAATGTATTATTTTGTTTTACTTTTAAAAAGGAGTAAATTGTGGTAAGCTTCTAAATAAAAGAAAAAATGGCTTGCTTGGTTCTTGGCCATTTTTCAGGGACAGATAATTCAGAGGTAGAGAGAGATAATTAGGAAAATACTCGTTTAATCTGTGATCTGGACATTATATTTTTATTGATACAACTGGATTCAGCCAAATGACTGACGCATTTTGAAAAGATGCCACGAGGAAGGAATAAGGATAGCATTGTGTTTGGGGGTAGAAGAGAAAAAAAGATCCCAAAAGAAAAGGATGGATTTGTTGCACAGAGCAAAAAAAAAAAAAAAAAAAGATTAAGGCAGCTGGGAAGGAATCAAATTTGGAGGAGAGAAGGTGACAGAGCAGAATAAGAAATAGGAGTGAAGCAAAATAATGTACAGTTAAGTGATTTGTGAATTAGAGTTTTTAATAGTGATGGGAGGACTGAGGCATAAAGAGAGATGGAAAGGACTAAACTGCACAAATTTGAGCTTCACCATTGTCTACATTGGTCCTTGAATGTATACATACACTGTAGAGGGTATGTCCTGTCATAAGACTGAAAATGGGACACAAACAAGATACGTTAATAAAAGAGAGACGATCAAGCCTTCTGACTTGATTTTCAGGGTTGCTGGTAATCAAGGAGTAGAGTGAGAAGAAAGATGTGTGCTTCACTCTCTGCAACACTGTGTTTGAGGGGGACAACACAATAGGACACGATCCAGTAGAGAAACAAATATTATGAACATTCAGCTGGAAGTACCAAAACCCACTGGAGCTGATTTGATCACACAAACAAGGAACCAAGAACTCACTTGAAAGGTAGCTTTTCTTCAGTAGGAACTACTATGTTCAGTAGTAACTACTAAAAGGTAGCAAAAATAATGGGATAATGAAACCTCCCAAAGGCAATGTTGCTGGTTTAGAATTTTAGATCAGAACAGGCTGTCCCTAATCTTCTATGAATAACAAAGAAAGCAATGTCATACATTTATATTGTAAGTCTGTGACCATGTGGGTCCTGAAGCACCTTTATGTATAGACTGGAAACCATCTATGGATCACAGTTCTTTGTTCTCCACTTCTACTTGTGATGTATAATGTTAAGAAATAAAACATAATGCTATGGCTTATAGGTCCTTAATCTTACTTCATGCAACAGTTGTATAACTTCTTTCTGTAAACTTCTATTAATAATTCTATTTTGAATCAATCACACATTTCCATTTCTGGAATGCATATATAGCTATTCGCTGATAAATCCAGATGAAAGTTTTAAACCACATTCCCGTACCAGGAAAGACTCCCTTCTGCACACTTTTCAATGCACAAATGTAGACCTTTCTAAAAAACAGCTGAAACAAAATTTGAAAAAAAATAAATAAAAAGCTGCTAAATTAAAGACCACCACCATTGCCACTGAAAAAGCATGCAGATTTCAAAAGTTTTAAAGACTGTCTAATGAAATAGCTTAGTCCAAAGATCCCTGACCTGTTGAGGCCGGTGGACATATTTGGAATTCTGAGCACAGGTGATAGGCACTCTCATAAAATGGTGGATTCCTTGGCATAGCTATATATCAGAAGGCAAATAAATGCCTATTTTTAAAGAAATGCTGTCATTTAACTCTATATGGAGCCTAGAGATATTGTTTAAAATACAGATTACAACCTGTAATGTTGGTGCTTTGCTTTAGAGCATGCTAGTTTCCTATTCATTTATAAAACTCTTAAAAAAAAAGAATTAGGTAGTAGGAAAGGGAGTTTATTTTATTATTTTATTAAATTTATATGCTGCCCATCTCCCCCAGCGGTTGACTACAGTTGCATCATCATCCCTGGGCCCAGTATTGCTTATTGGGGCCCCAAAGCCCTAACAAGTTACATGTATAGCTAATGCACTAATCACTACTATTTTTCATATTTAATTTTTCCATGTTCAAGCTTAGATTCCTTCTGACAATTTCCTGATTAGCAGTTCCATTGCTTCAAATGGTGTTGAGGACATTCACACATTCACATTCAAGATAGTGATGTGGAGGTCTACTTTGACACAATTCAGTTATCCTCCTACAATGAATAACATCTAAAGCAATTAAACATCACTTTACACAAACACGTTTTCATGGAGTTAGGAATTTCATGGCAGCCATTTTGCTGTATATCTGAAGGGGGCCCAGAACTGCTAATCTGGAAGTTGTGAGATGAATCCCTGGAAGGAATCTAAGCTTGAAGTTGGCCCAGAGTATCACTAGTTAGGATTCTCAGGTCTATCTTTCTTGCACCAGAAGTAGATATAAGAACCACTATAGTCACAGTCATGGGCATGCTGATACCAATATAATCCAAGGCTAACTCCTCTTGCAGAAGAATATCCCTAGAAACCCAGATACATATTTTTACATGTATTATTTTGTCTTCCAGGAAGGAGAAAAGATATTTGGGACTTTAATTAGGATTGGTTATACCGGAAAATTATAACCTCCATAAATCCTTCAATTATTCACCTGCATTTTACTTTTATTCCTTATTTTCTTTTTGTATTTGTTTACATATTTTCCTTAATGTTTAATAAACATTTTTTTAAATGACTGCTAATACCCAGATAACTTCACTGGATGACTTTGGGGCCAATCACTGTCCCTCAACCTCACCTACTACACAGAGCTGTTGTGAAGATAAAATGGAAATCATGGAAATGATGATGCTACAACTGGCAGCAGAAGGTTGACCTTAAATTCCCTGCCCCATAGTTAACCTCAAGGGGAAAAAAATAAAGGTAGGCCTGTGACATGTGGAATAGAAATGTAAATAAATTTCTTAGGGTGCTGAGCTCTTAATTACCTACTTGGATTTAATTATTTCTCTAATACTGACAACACTCAACTACCAGTATTGCCCCATTCCAGCCTAGATCATAGTCAGACAACAGTTTTTGAAAGAACATATGGTGCAGTAACATTACACATTTGCAGAGCAGATTAGGATTATTTGGTAAAATTCCACTCTCCATTAAAACAAACAAACAAACAAACAAACAAACATTTGGCAAATCAGCCATGGTTTATAGTTGGGGCTAGCAGGCCATAGTCAGAGAATGAGTGTTTAAGCACTACTTTATTTATACAGTATATTTTATCCCACCTCTGAGACCTGCCCTCGTAAAATCACTCACTAGTAATAAAGATTGTTCCGGCACTAGCGTATCTAAATATACAAAAGTCACATTTAATGTAAAACTCTGGAAATTAAGTTTGAGATTGTTGGAATCCAAAGTCATGCATAAATTACCTACTCAGGAAAGATGAATTTAAGCAAATTCGTTTTTACAGCTTTTTAAAAGGCTTGCAGTGAATCTGAAAAGTACTAAGGTGGTTCTGTGATTCCAGGCCCACCACTGAGAAACCTTACGTTTAACTATCTAGCTGTGCTAATTGGTGAGCATATGACCAAGGATCCTGACAGTGATCTGAAGCATATAGGCAGGATCTTATGGGTGAAGTGGGTCCATCAGGAAGGTCTTTAGGAACAAATTCAGACCATTCAAGATTTTAAAAGTAATTTTGAAATTCACTTGAAGAAATAAAGTCGTTGATTTTTTCTGGTGCTTGCTGATCCCTTTGTCTGCACTCTCTTGCACCAACACCAGGGAAAGTGAGGTTTTTGGGGTTTTTTTGCTGTTGCAAGTACAAGGAATAAGATGAACAGGAGGAAGATGTGGAGCAGCAGGCCCCAAATTGTACCTTCCAGATGTGTTGATTTCAATGAAGGCTAAACTAGCAGGACATTAAGGAAGCTGAATATATCTAGAAAACATCACCCTGGGAAATGATGAGCAGAAAAGATGAGTGAATCACTTTATATCAGGGCTTGTTTCTCTTGCTTTATTGTTTTTTTTTTTTTTTAAACTCATTTGGCTGTGACATGGCAAGCAAACTAGAACTAGTTTGTTCGGTTTTTGTGCAAGGTTTTCTATTATAGGCTTTCAAAGATACAATTCTCCGCCAACATTCTGAAATAATATAGTATTGTGAGATTTCTGCAATGTACTTTTTCTTAATGTCTATTTTATATTGGTGTTTATTGTTTACTTGTATGTTTCCCTGGTCATTTTAAATCATAAAAGCAAAATAAATAATAAAATGTGCAGGTCTGCCAAGTTTACAGCATAGAATTATTGTATATGGAATATACAATGTATTACCATATACAGTAATTATTCTAGATAACATGGGTTGGTGGGATACACAGATGTCACTTGGTGACAGTTACTCAGAAGAGCAATACTGCTTATGGACTTGTTTATCTTCGGTCAACTGTTGCCATGGCTGACTCCCAACTAGTCACTACTATTGCATCTATCTATCTATCTATCTATCTATCTATCTATCTATCTATCTATCTATCTATCTATCTATCTATCTATCTATCTTCCTTCCTTCCTTCCTTCCTTCCTTCCTTCCTTCCTTCCTTCCTTCCTTCCTTCCTTCCTTCCTTCCTTCATCTATCTCTATCATCTACCTACCTACCATCCAGTCTGGGTGATGACCCAGGTCAACTGCTTGGAAGTTGCTAACCAGTAAACCACTAAATAAGTACATAAGCAACTTCAAAAGGATTCACAAGTGATGGGATACATTTTAATAAAGAGGATCATGGCTGAACCATAGCTTTGTAAATACTACTGAATGTCCACTATTTCTAAATCAGCTTCCCCAGCCTGGCACCCTCCCAATTCTGGGAATTATATTTGGAACGTTTCTAGAGGACACGCGCACACATACAAATAACTATACTCTCTATGAGAGGATGTCCTGAAACAGCAGATACCAAGGGAATGGTCTGTACCATACAGTTATACTTTTAAATAAAATTGAACGGCTTTAATGTGCATAACACCTGTAGCAATAGGTCCCATAAAGCCAGAGTAGTTTATCTTTCTGGAAACAGAAAATATTTATTCTGTAGGTATTCAGATAATGATCAAAATCAAACAGCCATGGATGCCATTTCTATACCTCCAATTACATTGGACCTAACATGTAACTCCACAGTCTGAGATGAAAACCATGCTTTAAGTCTAAGTAAATGGCTAGTATGGATTACTTTTAAATTTTACTTCTTTCAACACGTTGAACATCTTAATATTCTGGGAGTTATAATTCAGCAACATCTGGAGAGCCAAATTTTTTTTCGCATCTGCCTTATTATATACATACAGAATTAAGTTCCATGGATTTATTATGGAACTAGCCTGCTTGTAAACATAAGGATTGTAGCCCTAGAAAAAATTGAGCACTCAATCATACAAAAAACAGACACTCATAGCTTAAAACATGTAGGACACCATTATTGTGTAACTCATCCTACAAATATAATAAGATCGAATAAAGCTGCTAATTATTGAACTACAATGAAAGGTGCAATCCAAATGTTTGTCATTTGCTATATTCAAATAGGCTGGAAGTAGGTGGAAAAATAATGAACTCCATAAGATGGATAGAAGTTGCTTTGTTATTTTGACAACTTATACTATGGACATCTTCCTCTTTCTGAATGCTGCATTTTAAAGTTTAATTCTAATACTTAAGCTAATTATGCATTCTGTGCAAATAGTTAAGAATCTAAGATAAACACTGTAACTTCTGAAGTGTAGAATTGTCCACTAGGACAGTCAAGAAGTATTTTTACAAATTGTGTCAATTTGTTTCTAGTGCACAACACTGTTAAACAAAATCAAGTTCCCCAGCATAATAATCAAAATCGCTACCTATTTTTCCTGACCACTTTAAATATTTGATAGATTTTCCATTTGCAAATTATATTCAATTCCAAGAAATAACTGCTCCTAAGAATGAGTAATCACCAAAAAACCTTTGGTATACTGACATGATCCTACTTTTATTAGTGGTGCAGCGAGAGTAGCCTTCTTGGAACTGGAGCCTTCCAGATGAATTAGAGCCAACACCTAGAACTCCAGACCACAATGAAGGCTCCAGGTTTAGCATGATCAAATATCATACAGCCCACAGGCATGCAAATACTACCAGCATTGTCAGTTGAGAGGCTTGGGGATTACAGGGAACAATAATAAACTTCCAAGTCAGGAATGGACAGTAGTGGTTATAGTTGCATCCACTGGGCTGTGAGATTCTGATTCCTAAACAGAGATGTGAATGTCTTGCTTCATTGTAGCTGTGTCAGAAAACTCTTTAAAATCTGGCCAATTAACATCAATTTTTTGTGCTTCTCCTTGAAGGTCCATTTCAAATCAGTTCTGAAACCATCCTCAAGTGCTAGGCTCAGTGTGAAATGAAACTGGATTGGGTTTTATAGTCTGGAGTTTCAAGCAGCATCACTTTGGCAGTATCTAGTATCTAGAATAGTCTTCTAGATACTGAAGAAACATTCTGAGAATTAAGAGCTTTTTCTCTTACAGTTTAGAGGGCTTTACACATTCACATGTGACTTGGTTTCTGTATTGGCAGAATGTTTGAAAACACTAATTGTAACATATTTTGTTCTGCTTCCATTCATCCAGTCTTGAAACAAAGGAACATGGTTAGGGAAGAAAAATGGAGAAAGCATCCATATTATAAAAAATCCCAGGCAATATTTCTTTCTTTGTTTTTTACATCAATAAATGACAGGTAGTAAAATCTGCAAAACACTTGTAGTGAACTGAAGATGGTGAGTGAAAACAAATATAACACTTAAATTAAAAAATAAATATATATCCAGGTACCAAAGAGCAAAATTTAATGAAAGCCAAAACTGTTAAATATGGAATCTTGTTGAGAAAATGTCAATGTCTTTAAGGGTTCCCCAATCCCCATTATTCTATATTTAAGAAAAGTGTAGTAAAAATACATATTACAAGTTAACATTTCCCCACTTCTTTAGCATCACTATTCCTTTCCTCCCACCCTTCCATTGATCAAAAACATTTGAAAGATGAGTCTCATATCCTATTGTCACAGCATTTGTCCTTCCACAAATCCATTTAACTGGCTGGCACAACTGTCAGGTAGGCCTCTGATTCTTTCTGCCTCAAAGGCTTTGTATTTTCTTAAATTTCATGGGGCTTTTTTTTTTTGGACCATACAGAAAGAAACTCTTGCACTCTGCTTAAATTGGGTTTTAAGGTGGAAGATAGTTGCAGGAACTTTTAAAGTTCTTCAGACTACAAGAAATATCAGGTTGTCCTTGACACTCAAAAGCTCTCTCAACAAAAAAGCAGGCTCGGTTTAGTGAATTTGGTGCACCATAAATACATACACAGAATTAAACTCAAAATATAACCAAAGGCAGACATAAAATAATAATAATAATAATAATAATAATAATAATAATAATAATAATAATAATACATCAAGAACAAGACCTTGAAAAGTTAATATCAGATGCTGAGATCTGAGTCTTGACGGAGAGCTGGATGAAGGGATGGAGACAGAAGCCTTCCAGTGGCACTGACAGAAAGAGTCGTTAGGCATGCTGTGCCCTCCTAAGGGGATCTGCATTTTCCATATTGCCAGTCTTATGAAAGTGCCATCTTAAGAGAAATGGAGGAAGTAGATGGAGCAACACAGTGTTGAATGGTAAAATCAGTTCCTAGAAATCAGACTTCAGTGGCTGTTGACACTTTAAAAGCACATGTCATGTATGAATGTTTGTTTTAGAGCCAGTTGTTAATCACACTTGTGAAAAACAAAACAAACTCATGTTATATCAAACCCCACCACAAAGTCATTTTAGTCTATAGCCTGTGCTGAAGCCTTGACCGCTTTTCCTCCATTCTATGCACATTGTGTTTTGCACATTGTTACCTGCAGATCTTAGATATTACAAATTCCTGTGGAGTTTGCACTGGCACTTGGATAAAGGTTTAGCCCCTTGTAAAATCTGGTGTTATGATCCAGTCATGGGCAAATGCATATATGAGGATGGGAACTGAAAGAAGAGCTGGGCCTCCTCCAGACCTATGATGAAGTGGAAAATACTCCTCTTTAACACAGATCTCTTCAGTGGAAAGTGTTCTGCTCTGCTCAAGTAGCTTATTGTTCATGGTGGAGCTTTTATTTCAATGGGCGTGCTAGCATGTATGTGACTAGGGGAAATACAGTTAACAAGTCCACCTTCTAGTGCTTTGGACATCTCTGTAAATTTCAGAATTTCATTGCAGGCTTGGATTTTGGATCAGAGACAAAGTTTTCAGTAGGAAGCAGGGTACCAGCTGGTATGTTTTGAGTGCTCCACTTCCATTCATGATGATGGATGAGGTGGAAAATCAGCCTGTTGGCTTTTCTGTAGATGCTGCTGCTGGCCAAGATTTGATTCCTGAAATTGATTTGAGTTTGTTTTTTTTAAAATGGAGTCAGCTGCAAACAAATATTGAGGAAGGCTGAATCTAGGTGAATGCATTTCCTTGTTGGCATCATTCAATGAAATCTTGATTTATTCTCGTATCATAATAAATATATGTAGCCCAGTCACTCCACGGGATATCCATCAGATGTAGTCCAGAGAGACCGAAAAGCCTAATGTATTCAAAATAGTTCTGATGTTTAAGATTAATTGGCAATGCAGGACTCTCTACTCAAAAATCGCCACAGAAAGGAAAATTTACAGAAGTGCAAGAATGAGAAAATGGCTGTTATTTGCCTATTCATTTTTGAGAAGGCAGACAAGGAAATGTGTTTATGTGTACACGTGTGCATGCATACAAACCTGTGTGTGCATGTGCACACGCGCGTGCACATACACACACATTTTCTTGGTTTTCCCCATATACAGGAAATAGCCCTGGTCTTAGGTGGCTGGCTGGTAACCTGTCCATGTGGTAGCCTGTTAAATGCAAATTCCAGGAACACCAATTTATTTTCCATGATGTGTTTAACTCAGGCAACTACTTTCAAGCTCTGGAATAAAGGTGGCACTAATCTCTGCTCACCTGGGATCTTGCAAATTTGAATACACAACATAACTCTTTTTTTAAAAAAAAAAATCTTCCTATTCCTTTCTCCATATTAGGCTTCTCTTTCAACTGTCCTAGAAGTCCTTCATTTGGCAGGGGAATGGAGAACTCTTTCAACACTCTACTCAGGCTTGTTGCAACCATTTTAACACACAATAGAGTCTTGTTGCTTCGAAGTGTCCCCCCTCTTTCACTGTTAGTAGTGTAGACATTTATGGTTTGCATCCCAAACTAAACCTGATTTTAAACTTTTGAGCAGGGCAGGGCTGATAGTACCCTGACATCACGGGAATTAGTAATAAAAATATATATTGCACACACTAAGAACTTATTAACAACCAAGTTAAAAACAAAATGGCGCTGTCTTCCTCAGTGTTTCTGTAACCGTGTCTCAGGGATATCTCCAAATTATGTTCAGTCCAGTTGCCCTCTCCTTATTGCAGTACAGGTTGTACTTTCTTCTGCCTGTGGATTTACTGCAAAATAAACAGACACATACACACACACAAAGAAAACAAAGGAAATGGATCTGATTTCTTCTAGAAGATCCACTGCATTGTCCCTCTTCTTGAATGGTCTGTTTTTGGCCCCTTGCTGGGGCATGGGAGACCCTGGTCTCATCCAGAAGATCCATCAAGGGCCAATTATAATCCCGTTGCTCCCAGGGGCATCCCAGAGTTGTGACCCATGCATGGAATCTCCTGCATGGTTTGGGGAAAATCGTGGCTCACCACCCGTCCATTTTCTCCACTGCTGGTTCCTGCTGCAGATGCTCTGGGGAGGGTTGATGTCCGTATGGCTTCATTGATTGATTGCTGTGGGATCAAACAAAAACCCTTTTTAAGAGAAACAAGGGGGGGGGTCTCCCCCCTGTTCTTGGTAATGGCTGAACAATAATAATATACATCATTTCCTCAATCCCTGCTCCAGTTCAGTTTTGTAACTTCTATATGCAATTCATTTGCTTCTAAAATCCAGTTTATGTAATCCAGGAAAAAAATCCTGACTGCTACTAATAGTCATATTTATCTACCGCAACATCAGCACGTTTTAAAGCTTTGCCTATCATCACTAGAATCATAATCCAGGGCATATGATAGACACAGAAAATAAATACATCTAATCTTTAATATATAAAACTTGGGAAGGCTGACTAATGAGAGGATTCTTATAGGATTGTAGTTTAGGTTGTAGTAAATCATGAATTAAGGGAAAATAATTTAGCTCATGTGCAAAGTGAATGGAAAATCACAAATAATTAACTACATCACATTTAAAGGCTTCTTGGCCAAGTCAACTGACTGCCAGCCTAATTGGAAATTTAGATTCCAACTTAATTTTTTTTATAACACCAATATGGAAGTGGGGGGTTGATTAAAATGAAAAATCAGTGGACAGAATAGTATTTCATTATTTTCTCACCTCCAAATTCTTGCCTGAAAAAACAAACACACAAACAAAAAAGAAACAAAAAACAAATAACCCAAGAAGTTTTTATCTTGCCTTCTTGGCCAAGTTCCCAAACTAGAAAAAAGTGGTAGGAATTGGTGATAGTGAGAGGGGAATCAAGCTACCTTCTCTCCCTCCTGCCAATTCTTTTCTGAAAATGTGTTTTTCAAGTTCTTATTATCATGGTATAGTGGCAGGTTCTGCCATTAATGAACAAATCATTACTTTGCTAATTGTTTAATACTGTTAATATCAACCACCAGCCTGAATCATTTAAGTATGTGATCAGTTTGACCTTCACCTAAGGATTAAATTTTCAGGACTTCCTATCTTTGATGACTGGTCCTTTACTAATTAAGAAAAGTCCTGCACATTGGCAGAATGATAGCCAAAGATCAGCTGGAAAACTAAATACTAATGGTGCAAGAACAGGCTTATCTGATATAACAAACCCTGGATTTAAAGGTTGAATTTGGGTTTCTTTATAGAGGATTAGATATCTATGCCTATATTACACAGAGAAAATGCTTCACTCAAATACAGTTACTTAGGATTCCTCTCCTCATCCAGATAGATAGATACATGACATCTGAAGGTATGTGGCATATCAATTAGGAATGTTGGTTGTTGCTGTTTATCAGCCATGTGTAAAGTTGGCTTGCACCACTCTTTTTCATGATTAAGAACTTCATTTCTGCAAATGGCATTAGAAAACTCCGTGGGAAAAGGAAAAGCTGAATTGGAAGAAAAGTGCCTTCATGTATCCTTTTAACATATGTATATTAATAATTGAACTTAATTTACTAAAATTAGTTACAACTAGAAAGGCAGAGGCTAAATATTCCATTACTTTACAGACAGCTGAACTAAAAATGGGCAAAAGCTGTATTGCTCCTGATATTTCTTACAAATATAAATTAACAACCACACATTTTCCTGATTCTGCAAAGTAAGGCTTTTCTACATAGGAAAAGGAATTAATATTACAGCTAAAATCTTCAAGCCTCTTTATAAAAAGTGTTTTAATTAAGTAGGCAGCTGCTATAATAAGCTGCTTTTGTGATAGTTAAGTCAAGGCTATGTAAGTTTCATATGTAAAGGCACCCTGAGCAGTTGTAGGTATGAAACTGCCTCACAGTTGCATAAGAAGGGTGAAGCTTCTTAAAATTATCTGAGCTATATATATCAGCAAAAACCACACATTTGAAATTTGTGAATCTTTCCCGAGCAGCCTCTTCTCTGAGTATTCTCCCAGCAATGCAGCAACTGAAAACAACTTGTACTACAGGGAACGACAGTACCGTAGTGGCCGATTGCATGCTTTGCAAACAAATGGTTCCTAGTTTACAGTATTCTCTGGCATTTCCACATTGGCCTGGGAAAGAATCTTCTTGAAACCTCAGAAAGTTATTTCCAATCAGTATAGATAATAGTCAACTAAAATGTTCCAAGCTGGTATAAAGCAGTTTTCTCTTTTGTCTAGATGCTAAAATATCAAACTGTCTTCTTAACTAGTCAAGGACAGACTCTTAAAATGCTTTCCAAGGCCAACCTAATTAGCCTAGATCACTTCCATTTTAGTAAAGATTGAGAGGCAGTCTAATGACTGTTGTGATCGATCATGACTTGTTGAATTAAGGATGCCTACAGAATCATTGTCAAGTTAAAAACATTTTTCCATAACTCCTGACAATCCTGGCCACAAACCATTTTCAGTAAATTGTCTCACTCAACTGAACACTACATAGATCAGTCAGAAAAAAGTCAGTTTTGTCCCTAAAATATTGACTTTCTATCCTAATCACCATCCTGGTTGGATCCATTTCTAAAAGAATATTAGGAGACTGGATGGTATCATAAAGAAGGTGTGAAAGGCCTGTGAATGTGTTGCCACCTTCATCCGTTTTGATTCACTTCTGGACTTGTAACAAAACTCGATTAAGGCAACCAGCATGGCTAGTCCAAGACCACCGATGAGGATGTAGAAAACACCGGCCACATTGCTGAGACTCAAAGCACTTGTTTTGTCCTAGAAGAGAAAGGAAAAGGAAGAAGGGATGGGGAGAAAGGAATAAGTTGTTCACCCAAACTTTATCTTGACGAACAAAAGAGGAATGCTTAATATGATAACACTGGGGAGTCACCACTTTTAAAAACACATTAAGACATTTCCATTTCCTTTGTTTTTTACTAATATCCTTTTCCCACCAAACACACAAAGTTGATTAAATGTTTCAGTGGATTTGCAACTCTTTGGAAATGATTAAGTCTACCTTACTTGATAATGCAATTATCACCCTTAAATATTAGACCAGCCTTCCCCAAGATATTGTTCCCCAGGCATATTGAACTGCGAATCCTATCATTCCATCCAGACTACCTCGAGATGATGGGAATTGCGTTCTCATATATCCAAAGGGCATATCAGATTGGAGGAACCTAACCTATATAGCTTCAATTATTGATAAAAAGATAGTTACTGTGAGCTAATATTTACTAGTTTCCACTTTCCCTCTCCTAAAATAACTCCCTCTCTTGGAAATGCCTGTTCTTCTCTTCTTTGACTGTTTCCCCCGCAATTTCTGTTGCTAAGCAACAAATCAAAACTGCTTGTTTTAATCCTAACGTGTTCCTTGCCTTTTGTTCAATATTCAGATTGCTGTGGCACTAAAAGTTTCTGTCTTCATTGCCTCTGTCTTTAATAAAATAATGATTTTGTATTTCTCTTATGGTGCATTTTAAAGCTCAGTGTTTTCTTGGTAAAGAGAATTGTTAATCATCAATTAATCACTTTTATTAGAAACTTATTTTAAGCATCTTCTCTATCCATAATAAGTAAATTTGTAAGATGGTTCTCTTCTCATTATTACATACATAAAAGAGATTATTTGTTGGGATTTACCTGAAATTCTCATAAAAAGTGCTTGAGCAGGGGACTTCCGGGAAAGAAATGGTGAATTGAAGATGGCTTCACTAAAAGCAGAGCTGACAACCACAGCGGAATGAAGAGCCAGTGAGTAGACCGGCTCTTCATAATTCCTCTCCGGACAAGGAGAGGACTTGAGATCGCCCACAAGTGCTCCAGACAGTTGCTCCTTGCAAGGAGACCGCAAGACAACAGTCTCTAGCAAGTTTAAAGCTCTGAGAGACGAGGGAATAGCCATCTTTTTGCTCAAACCATGGTTGGTGCCTTTAAGGACACTGGGTTCACATACTTCCTTTTCTAGTCACTTTTGGAGACTGCTTGTTGACTGCTTTTCAGCTATTAGGAACCTTTAGATCAACAAGTTTTACAGCACTGGGTGAGTTTCCTTTGATCCTTGGTGAAAGAAGTTTTAACTACAAGTTTAAGGACTTAAATATATTTTTCTGGAATGAATCGCAAAAGGATGAATAAAACTTTGATTTTAGAAAGTTACAAATGGATTGTTAGAAGTAAAAGGAAGGAATATAAAGTTGGTTTGTTTGATCAAGGTTAGAATAGATATATTGTTGTCTCTGGTAACCTTTAACGGACTTTTGCTGATCAGGACTGAAATGATTAAGTTTTTAAGGATTTGTTTATAGATAAGAGGTGGGATATGGGAAGAAGAGTTCGTTTGTTGTATTTTAAGAGAAGATGATAAGTTACTAAAATTGTTTATGCTTGTGATGGAGGGGGAAATCATTTCTTTATATATATATATATTTTTTTTTCTTCACTATATTCTTATGATTCTTTTCTAATTTTTTCTATTTTTTTTCTTTTCTGCACCTTCTATTTTTCTTTTGTTTTTCGTTTGCATTAGTTTTTTATTGTTGTAAAATTACTATTAAAAAAAGTGCTTGAGCAGGCTAAAAACAATGTTATATATTTCTGAAGTCACAGGAACATTCCTATAAGGGCTCTCAGACTTAAAAATAGCACAGAAAGATTTAGCATATGTGTATGTTTCACAAGTATTTCCAACTATTTCTGGATTCTCAGCAATATGGTCTTGAGATCTTCCACGTATACATTTCTGGTAATGAGTGACCTGATTACTCTTATATTATCAGTGTTCTTTCTAGAGATGTTCATGTATATATCCTTTGGTTATATTAACAATTTTCATCAGAACTTTATTATTCTGAGATACAATAAGGAACTCCAGTCCAGAACAAGCTCAAGATAGATGGCTTCACTAAACTATGTTATTGAGCTATTAAACTAGGAACTATTTACTGTAACTATTTCAGACTCCTCCAATTTATTTAGTCATAATACTTGCCAAAATGTTATGCTTCTATTCACTGATCTGACAAAAAGGGGTATTTAGTCTGTCTTTTCAGAAACCTATTCTGAAGGATTAGATTAGCATATGTTTTATATTTACATTAAACATGCACACATGCACGCACATGGACAAGAGAAAAATGTGAAGATTGGATGAGCCTTTCAAGATTAATTGTGTCTACATGTCAGGATTTAGATCTCATTTTTCTAGGTTTTTAAAGTCCTGGATGGTAGTAGTTTATTTGTACGTAAGTGTTATAGTCCTTTAAATGTGGATGTGTGGTACCAGTGAGACATATCACAAAGCGTTTATGTGTTCTATTTAAATAGATTAAATCAATCTTAATTTAAACAGCAGAAAGATTCAGACTTGAACAAGTCTGCTTTTTAGAGTGTGTGTGCCTGTTTTTCCCCACGGTCACAACAATACCTCACAAGACAGGGGAAAAATAGCATACAAAGTAGGATTTCCAAGGCTGATTGAAGCTTCACTGGAGAAAGATACTGAATCTGATGCAAAGAAATAATGTCACAATGTAGATTTAGATTTGGAAAAGTACTTCAGAGAGCTCTTGTAACTTGGCTCTCACATTTTCTCTGCTAGAAGGATGTCATTTCTAATTGCAAAGAGATTCTTCGAGAGTGATGATTGTCTTGCAGTCACGGTTCTTTCCTGGTTGGAAACTGGCACCAGGGTCACAAGCAAACACTGCAGAGGCAAGAAAGCAATTCCTGCCTGCGGGGGCTTGCTTTACCTTCCTGACTCTAAAAGGCCTTACGTGCTGTTTTGATCCCAGCCCCTGACTTAACAGCATTAATAATAACAGCGCACGAGGAAAGGCACCGCTCCCACACAAAATGCCCAAGAGAATCAAAACCCTGTTGCGGAGCAGCAGAGCCCTGCCATTTGTGCTTTGTGACAGATGCTTTCCCGAGGAGCTGCCCATCATGCAGCCAGCTTATTAGTGGGAATGTAAATGTCACAGCTTGTCTCCTGCAGAGGAAGAGTTACAGGAAGACTGGCAGGTAAAAAGTAAGCAGCCAGCCCAGGCTTTGAGAAATGCACCAGCCTTGTTGTCATGGTGACCGGGCCTCGTCCTTGCCCGCTTCTCTTCAGTCAGTGGCAGCTTATCCATCATCTTGTTCACTGTGGTTTTATGTCAGCCTGACAAAAACTCCTTCAGGCCCAGGTTCCCTGGGTCTCCCTTCACCTTTTACATCAGTCAGAACAAGACCAAGGCATTTAACATTGGTCTTTGATACAAGCATGGATATTGAATGCTTGTGGCCAATGCCCTGGATCCACCCAGAGCAGACTACCATGGAAAGCTGTTGTTTTAGGAACTTTTATTTGTGATTCACCAACTGTTTATCCCCTTTTGTTCCGGGGATTTCTTCTGGCATCAACAAAGCTATTTCTCAAAACTGCCCATTTCTACAATGGGTGTGGAAGTAACTATGTTATGATAAAGCAAGAGGTGTGGCGGTAAAACCTGCCTCTAACCGCCTTGCTGGAATGGGGGGCATCAATGGAATATTTATATGGGCCATTATATCAGAATAGTAATCAAATTTACTGTGAAAAAAATATACAACAGGGAAGAGAGACATGATGTAACTAAGGCATGAATATGAGGATGGACTCTCAGGCCATACCAGATGAATCTGGGTAAAAGCTCTCCTGGCCATAGCTGCTACCTGCTCTTCAAGGACCTCCAAATTGTAAAATAGTTCTGTCTGGTGAAGTGTAACCTCATTCAGAACTAAAGGTGGGAAGTCCATGGTACTAGAAAAATCAGGAACACACAGCCATTCTGTCTTGTCAGTGGTGAGTTTAAGCCTGTTGCTCCCCATCCAGACCACAGCAGCCTCTAGGGAAAAGAACTTAACAGTATCCCTTCAGTGAACTGATGATACCTGTTGATAGATGGCCTTACCAGTGTCTTCATGTAGATCTTAAACAGGAGGGATAAAAGTATCAAATCCTGTAAGACCTCAAAAGTCAGGGGCCTGCCTTGACCTCTCCTTCCCCATCTTCTAAAACAGAATTTAAGATCCTTAAAAGCACTGAAGAGTTTACAGTCGTAGATTTGGTGAGAATAAGCTCTTGGTGCTCAGTTAAGGAGAATCCTTTAGAGATGGAGAAGAGCAAGTTGATTCCCTTCTGGACATGCTGCACTAGCAATGTGGGAAAAATGTCTGCTGCTGTGAAACACTGAATGATGCCGTCAGGCACAGTACGGAACACTATTTGTTATACTAGTGTGAAACTGGACTGACAGGCAATAGAAGAAATAAATTATATATTAGAGCTAGGAACAAATAGACTTTTGAAATCCTCTATACTTATATATATGCCAAGAAATTGGATGGATGATTTCTTTCAATTTCTCTAATTCTCCAATTTCTCAAAGGCAGGGCTCCTCCTTAGTAGGAACAGTATGATTGCTACTGCAAAATAAATAAATAAAAGATAAATAAATAAATAATCCAAGGAGAGGCTTTTATTGGGATTTAATTGTAATGTAGGAAACTAAGGAGGCTACAGATGACTGGACAATGAAAGACAAGACATTCACAGACATGCAGACACACACACATGTATTTTGGTTACTTTATCACTTATAGTACAAGAATATGCATTTCACTGATGATGTTTTTTGAATTTTTATTTTCCTTTGCAATAATTTCTAAAGCATTTTCTCTTTCATCAAATGACATGGCAACTGCCAGGGGAAAAAAAGCTTATTTACTTGCCACTATTTACGTATTATGAGGCTAATATCCTTGAATGGGTAATTTGGTTCTAGAAGGCAGCTGACTGGGTTTTGTACACATAGTCACAGATTTTAGAACAGATGCAAGGCAGAAGGGCACTTAGCATGAATTACCAAGTTTAAAATACAGGGCAAGCAATAGGAGAGAAAAGGGAATTATGTTCTGTTCAGGCTTTGACAGCTGGGTTGTGAGTGGGTAGAAGGAGACAGAAAGAAGCCAGTTGGGAAGAAGAAAGTTGGGATGCTCTTTGTATGTAGATACTTAAGTGGTCTGCCTGGAACTAATTTCATCATTTGGGAGAAAAGAGTTAACAAAGAAGTTGACAAGAGATGGGCTAAGACAGAATGAGAAGCACAAAACCTGCTGCCTACATCAAAGTCTGCCTACATCGAAGCTCTTTTGCTGAAGGTCTCTTTAATTTTCTGATTGCAGCTTGACCCAATTTGGGGCTCTAGTGATTAGCTGAATGTCAGAAAGAATGATAAGGAAAATTTATAGCTCTTGCTGCATCTTAATATTCATTTGTATACTACTAAAACTCTTGTGTCTGTTTGACTGTTTGTAACCTTCCGTTGGGCAAAATGGTGCATCATAGGGCAACAATTTTTCAACCAAGGTACCTCAAATGAGATAACTTACAGAATGCAACCAAAATCCGAGACCCATTACTCCTGTGGGATTGAAATTTGGGAAAGTTGTTGCCAGTTTAGCGCTGCCACTGCACTGCTGTGGTCAGCCACAGTCACATGATCCTCCTTTCCAACGCTCCCTGACAGCTTCCCACAAGTCAAAGGGGAAGCTATCAGGAAGTCTAAACTTGATCGTGGGAGGGTGTGTGGGTGGGGGAGACTTACCAGAAGGGAGGGAGGGAGGAAGGAAAGAAGGAATAGAGAGGGAGGGAGAGAAATTTCCAATGCTCCCTGCCAGCTTCCCACAAGGAAAGTCAATGGGTACGCCAGCAGGAAGTCAGAAATTGTTCCCACTCCCACTACTTTTATGCCCACCTGTGGTCATTCTGTTTCTCTGTTTAGGTAAGGAAATATCTCTGAAATGATGACCCAATGGGTCATGGGTTGTCTAGTATCTTTATAAATAGGGTATTGAACTATTGTAGTTTTTAGTATTTTAGTAAGTTACCTATTTCAGTATTGGGGATTGTAATATACTATTTGTCTATGGATGGTTAAACTTTGCTTCCATTATATTTTCTGTTGAGTTCTGTTGACTAGGGTTGGGATTGGGGAAGGGGTCATCTACTACACAGGTCACAGAGTAGAATTCAGCATTTAAAATACATATTGGATTGTTTGAAGTTTTTTTTTTCTTGAGGTGCAAATACAAGGGCTATATTTTCAACCATTATTATTTTCTGTATTATCTTTCCATTCTTTGAATTTTCAATTTTATTTCATAGTGACTTTCCTATTAATTTCCATGATTAAATGTTGGTGGCATCAAAATAAAAAATCTAAGCAGTGGCAAAGTAGAGGGAAAGTGAATTGTAGGGTGGATGAACTATGTATAATGTTAGGTTTTGAAAAGAGAAATAATAGTATATTTCCATTCACTTCAAGAGGTTAAAAATATGGAGGGGGGGTTTAAACTAAATGTCCAGTGGGATTACCACCGCTAATCATGTTTTCCTTGAGTGTTTATTAAAATTATCATCCTACATTTGTTTAGAGATTAGTCTTGGACCAATTAGAAGTTAGATTAACTTCTAAGTAGGGATGATGAATATGATTATATCACAAAGGAAGCTTTCTAGATCATTTTCAGAAATGATCTGATTCTGATTCTATTCTTCTACTTCCAAATATTCTTCAAAAATGTATTGTTGATGTCTCTTGCCTTTCAGACATGTAGCTTATTTCTCTTCACATTAGTTTAAAACCTGGAAAATACCCTCTACTTTACAAATTTGCTTTCCTTTTATTCATTTGCTTTCCTAAAACCTGGTTCTATCTACGACACTATATTACTTTCATTAAACACTCTCCAAATCCAAAGAAATACTTATTGTCAGAGCTATCTCTACATCTAAGATTTTTGTAGTGTTTTAAAAATTAGATTCTCAAAACCAATCAATGGGAATTTCTGTTTATTCTTTTTGTTTTCTTGCTCTAGCTATGAATGCCTTAATCATTCTAAATCTCATCTACAAAAGTGCCAAATAAATTTACATACTGTATTTTTCTATTTTGCCAAATTTCAGAATGAATGGTTAAAAATGCTGAAAACCTTTCAGTTGTTCTACAGATTATGAATATATCCTTTCACAATGTATGTACTTTTCACATCAGTTACACAGTTAATCTGATATAGACCCTTTTTAATGCAAGTATCTCTAATGTATTCTTTTGTACATAATTTAATTTCATCTACATTTTCAACACTTTCCATAATATAGGTTTTAATCTAATCATGACTAAGCCTTAATATATGTTTATGTAACTTTCTTTAAAAAATACACTTATTCTAATTAGCTTCCAAAATGTGTACTACATTTTTCTAATGAAAAATAA